>NW_007253178.1:0-967 GCF_000164805.1 Carlito syrichta
AGCTGACCGGTGAGCCGAGTTAACTAGTGGGCCTACAAGTGAGCTGTCTTAATGATGAGTTGTCTTAACAATTTGAACGGCGAGTGAGCTAACCAGTGAGCTGACTTAACTTTTCGTCTGGTGAGGAAGCTACTAGTTAGCTGATCTGTTGGCCTGTGAGAAAGCTGACAAGTTAGTTGACCTGTTGGCTGGCGAGCAAGCCGACTAGTTTGCTGACCGATGGAAGATGAGTGAGGTGACTAGTTAGCTGACCTGATGGAATGCAAGCAATCCCACTAGTTAGCTGACCAGGCAGCTGATTTGTTAGCTGACTAGTTAGCTAAGTAACCAGCTGATTTGCTAGCTGACTTAACTAGCTAGCTGACTACCTAGCTGTTCATCTAGCTGACGTAATTAGCTTGCAAAGAAGCTATCTAGCTATCTAACTAGCTGACTTAATAAGCTTGTTAACAGGGTAGTAAGCTGGCTAGCTGACTTAACTATCTAGCTGAATAGCTAGCTTACTTTCTAGCTGATTTAACTAGTTCGCTGACTTGCAAACTGACTAGCTAGCTGACTTAACTAGGTAGCTGAATAGATAGCTGACTTGCCAGCTGACTTAACTAGCTAACGCTAGATAGCTGACTTAACTAGCTGCCTAGTTAGTTGACAGGCTAGTTGGCTATCCAGCTGACATAAATAACTTGCTACCTGGTTGGCGAGTCAGCTAACCAGCTGTATTAACTAGCTAGCTACCTGGCTGGCTGGCTAGTTGGCTAGGCAGCTGGCTAGCTAGCTAGCAGCCTGACCAAATGGATAGCCAGCTGGCTTAAAAAAGCCAGCCGGATGACTACACATTTGGATTGCCAGCCGGCTTAACTAGCCAGCCACCTGCTGGTCAGCCAGCTAGCCAGCTGGCTAAATAGCTGATTACCTAACTGACCAGCCTGCTACCAGCCAGCTTACCTTGCCAGCCACCTAGCTAGCC
>NW_007253178.1:1877-10274 GCF_000164805.1 Carlito syrichta
CCTACCATAATAGGCAGCTGGCTAGCCAACTGACTTAACTAGGTAACTTAACTAGCTACCAAGCTGGCTAGCCAGTGATGTAAATAGATAGCTACCTTAATAGGCAGCTGGCTAGCCAACTGACTTAATTAACTGCCTTAACTAGCTAGCCAGTTGACTTAACTAGCTGACAACTATATACCTACCTAGCTAGCAAGTTGACTTAACTGGCTGAATTAACCAGCTAGCAACCTAGCTAGCCAGCTTACTGGCCATCTGACTTAACTAGCTGATTTAACCAGCTAGCCAGCTGGCTATCCAGCTGACTTAACTAACTTACTTAACTAGTAGGCCAGCTGGCTCACCAGCTGAATTAACTAGCTAACTTAACCAGATAACCATTTGGATAGCCAGCTGACTAAACTAGCTAACTACCTAGTTAGAGACATGGGAAGCCAGCTGAATTTACTTGACTTAACTAGCTAGCCAGCTGGTTAGCCAGCTGACTTAACTAGCTTGCTACCTAGCTAGACAGCTGGTTAGCCAGCTAACTTTACTAATTGACTTATCCAGCTAGCCAGCTGGGCAGCCAGCTGACACAACTAGCTGATGTACTAGATAGCCAGTTGGCTATACAGCTAACTAAATTAGCTCTCTACCTACCCAGCTGGCTTAACTAGCTGACTTAATTATCTAGACTGCTGGCTAGCCAACTGACTTAACTAGCTCCCTACCTAGCTAGCCAGTTGGCTAATCAGCTGACATAAGTAGCTGACTTAAACAGCTGGCCTGCTTGCTAGTCAACTGAATTAACTAGCTTGCTATATAGCTAGCCAGCTGGCTAGCAAGCTGACTGGACTAGTTGACTTAACTAACTAGCCAGCTGTCTAGCCAGCTGACATAATTAGCAAGCTACCTAGCTAGCCAGCTGGCTAGCCAACTGACTTATCTAGGTGATTTAACTAGATAGCCAGGAGGCTAGACAGCTGGCTTCACTATCTAGCTACCTAACTAGCCAGCAGTTGAACCAGCTGACTCAACTAGGTGACTTAACTAGCAGGCTGACTTAACTGCCTAGGTACCTACTTGCCAGCTGGATATCCAGCTGACTTAACTATCTAGCTACCTAAATAGCCTGTTGGCTTGCCAGATTACTTACCTACTTAGTTACCTAGCTAACAAGCTGGCCAGTGAGCTGACTTAACTAAGTTAATTAACTAGCTTGTTAACTTGCAAGCCAGCTGACTTAACTAGCTAGGTATCCAGCTAGGCAGCTGGCTCACCATCTGACATAACTCAATGACTTAACTAGCTAGCAAGCTGACTTAATTAGTTGACTTAACAAACTAGCTACCTAGTAAGTCAGCTGACTTAACTAGCTTGCTTAACTAGCTAGCTACCTAGCTACTTACCTAGCTAGCCAGCTAACTTAACTAGCTGACAACTAGATAGGTGGCTGACAAAACTAGCTTTCTTATGTAGCTTGCTTCCTAGTTAGCCAACTGACTTATCTAGCTGAAATAAATACCTAGCCAGATGGATACCAACCTGACATAATTAGCTTTTTAATTAGCTAAACAGCTAGATAGCCAACTGACTTAATGTGTTGACTTAACTAGATAGACAGCTGGTTTCCAGCTGACTTAACTAGCTGACTTAAACAGCTAGTCCATTGGTTAGCCAGGAGACTTAACTAGCTGGCTACCTATATAGCCAGCTGTCTAGCCATCTGACTTACATAGCTGCCTTAAGCTAGCAAGCTGTCTAGCCAGTTCACTTAACTAGCTCACTACCTACCTATCCTGCAGGCTCGCCAGCTGACTGAAATATGTGTATTGAACAGCTAACCCGATTGCTAGCAAGCTGACTTATCTAGCTAGTTACCTACCTAGTCAGCTGGTTAGACAGCTGACTAAACTAGCTAACTTAACCAACTAACCAGCTGGCTAGCCAGCTGACTTAACTCGCTGTCACCACTAGCTATTCATTTAGCTATTGAGTTCACTTAACTAGCTAGGTACCTATCTAACCAGTTGGCTAGCCAGTTCTCTTATCTAGCTGAATTAACCAACTATCCAGCTGGCTAACCAACTGACAAAACTAGCTCACTAACTAGCAAGCCAGTGGCCTAGCCAGCTGACTTAATTAGCTAGCTAAATAGATAGACATCTGACTTAAATAGTTAGCTAACTAGCTTGCTACGTAGCTTACCAGCTGACTTAAATAGTTAGCTAACTAGCTAGCTACCAGCTAGCAAGCTGACTTAAATATTTAGCTGCCTAGCTAGCTAGCTGATTTAACCAGCTAGATAACTATTTAGCTTACTCATCATCTAATGTCGTAGCTAGGTGACTTAATTATCTGTCTTAACTAGTTAGCTAATGAGTTTCCTAGCTGACATAACCAGCTGTCTTAATTCATTAGCTAACTAGCTAGCGAGCTGACTCATCCAGCTGACAACTCATTAGCTAACTAGCTAGCTAGCCTACTAAACCAGCTGACTCAACCCGTTTGCAAACTAGCTAGCTTGCTGACTCAACCAGCTGGCTTAACCTGTTAGTTACCTAGCTAACTACCCGACTCAACCTGCTAACTTAACCCATTAGGTCACTAGCTAGCTAGATGTCTTAACCAGCTGACTAAATTAGAAATCTGAGTTAACTTGCTGACTTAGCAACCTGACTAAACTACTTAGCTAGCCGACTTAACTGGTTTACTTAACTAGTTAGCTAGCTGACCTAAATACCTGAATTAAATAGCTAGCTAACTATTTAATTATCTGAATAACTAGCAGACCTATCTAATTACTTAAGTAGTTAGGTAGCAAAATTAAGTAGTTGACATAAACAGTTAGCTAACTAGTGAGCTAGTTGACTTAGCTAGCTGAATTAGCTAGCTATCTGGTTAACTAGCTTACTTAGCTAGCTGACTTAACTGGGTGTCTAATGAAATAGCTAGCTGATTTGACGAGTTGGTTAACCAGTTAGCTGTTTTAACTAGTTGGTAAACGAATTAACCAGCTGACTTAACTAGTTGGATAATGAGTTATCTAGGTAACTTAACTTGTTAGCTGATGAGTTGCCTGACTAGTTAACTCGTTTAACACATTGGCTGACTACTCAGCCAATATATTACCTGGATTCACATGGTGGCACCCTAGTCGGCTGTCTAGTTACCTGATTCAATGAGTTGACTGTCAAGTTGGCCCACTAGTTATCATGATTAATTAGTTACCAGGCTGGTTTCCTGACCTAACTAGTTGACCGACTATTTGTCTGACTAGTTGGCTGACCTAACTATTTGGCCGCCTGTTTTGCAAAGCTAAATTCTTAGCTGACAATTTGGCTGACTAGTCAGTTGATTGGTTAGCTGAAATAACTAGTTGGCCAGCTCATCAGCCGACCGCTTAGCTGACTTAACTAGTCAGCCAGCGAGTTAGCTGACTGGTCAGCTGAATTAACTAGTCAGCCAGTGAGTGAGCCGACTGGTCAACTGACTTAACTAGTTGGCTGGAGAGTGAGCTGACTGTTCAGCTGACTTCACTATTTGGCTGGCAAGTGAGCTGACTGGTCAGAAGACTTAACTAATCAACCAGCAGTTAAGCTGACTGGTGAGCCGACTTAACTAGTCAACAATCAAGTAAGCCAATGTGTGAGCTGCCTTAACGACTCTGCAGCAATCTAGGTGACCAGTGATCTGACTTAACAAATCGACCAGTGAGGAAGCCAACTAATTAGGTGAAGTGTTGGCCTGCAAGCGAGCTGACAAGTAATTGACCTGTTGGCTGGCGAGTGAGCTAACTAATTTGCTGACTAGATGGTAGGCGAGCGAGCCTACTAGTTAGCTGACATGATGGAAAGTGAGCGAGCCCACTAGTTATCTGATCAGCTGGTTGAGTGGCTAGCGAATTAGTTACCTAAGTAATTAGCTGATTTGCCAGCTGACATAACTAGCCAGCTGACTAACTAGCTGGCTATCTAGCTGACTTAACTAGCTAGCAAACAAGCTATCTAGCAGTCTAGCTAGCTGACTTAACTAGCTAGCTAACTGGATAGTTAGCTGGCTAGCTGACTTAACTATCTTGCTGAAAATCTAGCTGACTAGCTAGCTGACTGAACAGGCTAGCTGAGTAGCAACCTGACTAGCTAGCCGACTTAACTAGCTAGCTGAATAGTAAGCTGACTTGCTACCTGACTTAACTAACTAACTGGCTAGCTAGCTGACTTTACTAGCTGACTAGTCAGTTAGTTGGCTAGCTGGCTAGCCAGCTGAAATAACTAGCTAGCAACCAGGTTGGTTAGATGGCTGGACATTCGGATAGCAAGCCGACTTAACTAGCCAGCCAACCTGCTTATCAGCCAACTAGCAAGCCTGCTGAACTAGCTGGCCATCTACCTGACCAGTCGGCTAAACAGCTGGCTTAACATGCCAGTGATCTAGCTAGCCAGCCGGCTAACCAACTAACTTAACTAGCTGACTTAAGTAGATAGCCATCCAGCTAGCAACGTGGCTTAACTAGCTAACCACTTAGCTAGCCAGCCAGTTAGCCAGGTCACATAACTCGCTGACTTACCTAGGTAGCCAGCCAGGCAGCCAGCTGAATTAATTAGCTAGCTAGCTACCTCACAAGGTGGCTAGCCAGCTGACTTAACTAGCTGACTTATCTAGCTAGCCAGCTGTCTAGACTGCTGAATTAACTATGTAGCTACCTAGCTAGTCGTTTGACTAGCCACTTGAATTAACTAGCTGACTTAACCAGCTAACCAGCTGACTAGGCAGCTGACTCAACTACCTAATTTAACTAGTTAGCCTGCTGGCTAGTCAGCTTACTTAACTAGCTGACATCCTTAGCTAGCCAGGTGGCTAGCCAGTTGACTTAAAGAGCTAGGTACCTATGTATCCTGCTGGCTTGCCAGCTGAATTAACAACCTAGCTACCTAGCTAACTAACTGGTTAGCCAGCTGATTTAACTAGTTAGCTACCTAGGTCAGCAGCTGGCTAGCCAGCTGACTTAAGATGATTAATTAGCTAAAAAGATTATTTAACTAGCTGTCTTAACTAGCTAGTTTCCTAAATATCCAGCTTAATTTACCACCTGAAATAACTAACTAGCTCCCTAGCTAGCTATCTAGCTAGCTAACTGACTTAACTAGCTGACTTAACTAGCTAGCCAGGTGACATAAATATTTGACTTAACTAGCTAGTTACCTAGCTAGCCAGCTGACTTAACTAGCTGTAATATCTAGCTAGCCAGCTCTCTAGCCATTTGAATTGACTAACTTTTTGAGTAGCAATCGAGCAGGCTAGCCAACTGACTTAATGAGGTCACTAAACTAGCTAGGAAACTGGTAAGAAGGCTAACTTAATTATGTGATAAATGAGCTAGGCAGCTGGCCAGCCATGTGACTAAATTAGCTGACTTTAATTATACAGCTGGCTAGCCAGTTGACTTAACTGGCTCTCTACCACTCTAGCCACCAGGATAGGCAGCTAACTAAACTAGCTGACTTAATTAGCCAGCAATCTGGCCAGCCAACTGACTTAACTAGGTCACTACCTAGCTTTCCAGCTGGCTACTCAGCTGAGGTAACTAACTCTCTTAACTAGCTGACCATCTTTCTAGCCATTTGAATTAAGTAGCTTGCTACATAGCTAGCCAGCTGGCTAGCCAGCTGAATTAACTAGGCGACTTATATAGCTAGTCAGTTGTCTAGCCAGCTGACTTAAATAGCAAGATACCTAGCTGGCCAGCAGGTTAGTCAGCTAATGAATCTGGGTGACTTAAATATCTAGTCAGATGGCTATACAGCTCACATAACTAGCTAGCTAACTAGTTGGCAAGCTGGCTAGCAGGTTGACTTAACAAGCTGACTTAACTAGCTAGCCAGCTTGTTAGCCAGCTGACTTAATTGCACAGCTACATAGCTATCCATCAGACTAGACAGCTAGTTAAACGAGCTGACTTAACAAAGTAGCCAGCTGGCTAGTCCACAGACTTAACTAGCTAGCTCCCTAGAGAGACAACTGGGTAGACAGCTGACTTAACTAGCTGACATAACTAGTCGCCTGATTTCTTGCAAGCTGACTTAACTAGCTACCTACATACATAGCCCACTGACTTGCCAGCCAACTTAAGTTCCTAACTACATAGCTAACCTGCTGGCCATGGAGCTGACTTAACTAGGTCACCTAACTAGCTAGCCTGCTTACTTAACTAGCTGTCTTAACTAGCTAGCTACCTACCTAGTCAGCTGATTTTACGAGCTGCTTTAACTAGCTAGATCCCTAGCTAGCTATCATATAGCTAGCTGACTTAACTAGCTAGGTACATACATTGCCAGTTTACTAGCCAGCTGCACTTAACTAGCTGAATTAACCAGCTCGCCAGCTGACTAGCCAGCCGACTTAACTAACTTGCTACTTAGATATCCTTCTGGCTAGCAAGCTGACTTAACTAGCTGAGTTAACTACCTAGCTACCTAGCTGGCCAGCTGACCTATATAGTTAGTAACTAGCTAGTTACCTAGCTAGCCTGCTGACTTAAATGGTTATCTAACCAGCTAGCTACCTAGCTAACAAACTGACTTAGTTAGCGGCCTAGCTAGCTTGATGACTTAACCAGCTAGCTAACTAGTAAGCTTACTCATTATCTAACGTGCTAGCAAGCAGATTTAATCATCTGACTTAACTCATTAGCTTAAGAGCTAGCTACCTGATTCATCCAGCTGACTTAACTCGTTAGGTAACTAGCTAGCTGACTCAACCTGCTGACAACCCGTTAGTTAACTAGCTAACTACCTCACTCAACCTGCTGACTTAACCCATTAGCTAACTAGCAAGCTAACTTTCTCAACCATCTGACTAAATTAGAAAGCTGACTTAGTTATCTTACTTAGCTACTTAACTAGCTGACTTAACTGGCCGACTTAAGAAGATAGTTAGCTGACTTAACTACCTGAATTAAATAGTTAGCTAACTAATAGCTACTGAATAACTAGCTGCTTTAACAAGTATCTAACTAGTTAGGTAGCAGACTTAAGTAGCTGATTTAACTAGATGACTAACAAGATAGCTATCTTTCTTAAGTAGTTAATGAGTTAGCTAACTGTTTTAACTAGTTGATAAATGAGTTAAATAGCAGACTTAACTACTTTTTTAACGAGTTAGCTAGGTGAATTAACTTGTGGGCTAATAAGTCGGCCGACTACTTAGATTGTTTAACACGTTGGCTGCCTACTCGGCTGACTTGCTAGCTGGCACAATGAGTTGGCTGACTAATCAGTCATCTAGTTAGCTGGGTTAACAAGATGACTGACGATTTGGCCCACTAGTTAGCAATGGTAACTAGTTGCTGCTCGGTTACTGACCTAACTAGTCGGATGACTAGTTTGTCAACAAGTTAGCTGACCTAACTAGACGGACGACTATTTAGCTGTGCTAACTTGTCGGCTGACCAGTTGGCTGAATAGTTGGATGATTGCTTAGCTCACTTTACTACTTGGACGACTAGCTGGTGGACCGGTTGCCTGACTAAACTAGTCAGCTTCGTGTGAGCCAACAGGTGAGCTGACTTAACTAGTCGGTGGGTGAGAGGGCTGACTGGTCAGCCGACTTAACAAGTCGGCCAGTGAGTGAACCGACAGGTAAGTTGACATAACTAGTTGGATGGTGAGTGAGCTGACTGGCCAGCTGACTTAACTAATCTGCTGGTGAGTGAGCTGACTGGTCAGCTTAGTTTAGTTGGTTGGCGAGTGAGCTGACTGCTCAGAAGACTTAACTAGTCAGTTGGCGAGTGAGCAGACCAGTGAGCAGAATTAACTAGTTGGCTGTCTAGTGAGCCGCTTGGTGAGATGACTTCACTAGCCAGTCAACGAGACATTGGTGAGATGACTTAACTAGTCAGTTGGCTATTCAGGACAGCTAATTATTTGGCTTGCTGTCCTGTTGGACTGTGAGAAAGCCGATGAGTTAGCTGAACTTTTGGCTGGTGAGTGAGTCATCTAGTATACTGACTGGTTGGCATGTGAGGGAGCAGACTATTAGCTGACCTGATGGAAATTGAGCGAGGCCACTAGTTAGCGGACCAGCTTGCTGAGTTGCTAGCCCACTAGTTAGCTAAGTAATTAGCTGATTTGATTGCTGTCTTAAGTAGAGAGCTGACTAGCTAGCTGGCTATCTAGCTGACGGAACTAGATAGAAAACAAGCTATATACCTGTCTATCTAGCTGACTTAATTAGCTAGCTAACTGGCAAATTAGCTGGCTAGCTGACTTAACTATCAAGCTGATTAGTTAGCTAACTAGATAGCTGACTTAAATAGCTAACTGACAAGCAACCTGACTACCTAGCTGACTTAAATAGCTAACTGAATAGTTAGCTAATTTGCCAGCAGACTTAACTAGCTAGCTTTCTAGCTAG
>NW_007253179.1:0-874 GCF_000164805.1 Carlito syrichta
TACCAACTCAGCTAGCTGTTCAGCTAACTAGTGTGCTTGCTCTATTTCCATCAGGTCAGCTAACGAGTCGGCACACTCGCCAGCCAAAAGACCAACTCACATATCAGCTTACTCACAGGCCAACAGGACAGCTAACTAGTCAGCTTGCTCGCCAGTCATGTAATTAAGTCAGCTTACCAGTAGGCTTGCTCTCCAGCTTACTTGATAAGGCAGCTCACACTTTGGCTCACTTGCAGACCAAGTAGGTAAGTTGACTCCACTGACAGCTCACCTGTCAGCTGACTAGGTAAGTCTTCTGACCTGACAGTTCACTCGTCAGCTGACTAAATTCAGCTGACCAGTCAGCTCATTCGCTGACTGACTATTTAATTCTGCTGCCAAATTGGCTCATTTGCTGGCCAGCTAGTTAAGTCAGTTAACCAGTAGGTGAGTAGATGGTCAAGTAGTTAACTAAGCTAACCCATCGGCCGACTAATTGGTCCACTTTTCAGGCATCAAGTTAGCTCAGCTAACTAGTAGGCCAAATAGTTAGACCAGCTAAATTGTTGGCCAGCCAGTTGGCTGACGAATTAGGTCAGGAAACCAGCCAGAGAACTGGTTAAGCGAGCTAGCTAGTGGGCCAACACGTCAGTAAACTAGCTAATCCAGCTAACTAGTCAGCCGATTATTCAGCTGAATATTAAGCCAGCTAACAAGTCGGCCTAGTAGTAAGCCAACATGTTTAACCAGCTTAGTAGTCAGTCAACTCGTAAGCCAAAATGTTAATTCATCCAGCTAACTCGTTAACCAAGTACTTAAGTTAGCTGGTTAACTCGTTTAACAACTAGTTAAAACTGTTAGCTAACTCATTAACCAACTAGTTAAGAGAGCTAGC
>NW_007253179.1:894-1825 GCF_000164805.1 Carlito syrichta
AGCTTACTTGATAAGGCAGCTCACACTTTGGCTCACTTGCAGACCAAGTAGGTAAGTTGACTCCACTGACAGCTCACCTGTCAGCTGACTAGGTAAGTCTTCTGACCTGACAGTTCACTCGTCAGCTGACTAAATTCAGCTGACCAGTCAGCTCATTCGCTGACTGACTATTTAATTCTGCTGCCAAATTGGCTCATTTGCTGGCCAGCTAGTTAAGTCAGTTAACCAGTAGGTGAGTAGATGGTCAAGTAGTTAACTAAGCTAACCCATCGGCCGACTAATTGGTCCACTTTTCAGGCATTGGCTGACGAATTAGGTCAGGAAACCAGCCAGAGAACTGGTTAAGCGAGCTAGCTAGTGGGCGAACACGTCAGTAAACTAGCTAATCTAGCTAACTAGTCAGCTGATTATTCAGCTGAATGTTAAGCCAGCTAACAAGTCGGCCTAGTAGTAAGCCAACATGTTTAACCAGCTTAGTAGTCAGTCAACTCGTAAGCCAAAATGTTAATTCATCCAGCTAACTCGTTAACCAAGTACTTAAGTTAGCTGGTTAACTCGTTTAACAACTAGTTAAAACTGTTAGCTAACTCATTAACCAACTAGTTAAGAGAGCTAGCTTCCTCGTTAGGCAACTAGTAAAGTCAGTTATCTAAGTCAGCTAGCTAACAAGGTAGCTAGCTAAGTCAGCTAGCTCACTAGTTAGCTAACTATTTGTCAGCTACTGAAGTCTGCTACCTAACTAGATAGCTAATTATTAAATCATCTAGATATTAAGCTAGTTAAATAATTAGCCAAATATTGAATTCAGGTAGTTGAGTAAGCTAGCTATCAAGGTAAGTTGGCCAGTTAAGTCAGCTAGCTAAGTAGTTATGTCTCCTAGCTAAGTCAGCTAGTTAAGACATCTTGCTAATTTAGTCAGCTGATTAAGACA
>NW_007253179.1:2402-4242 GCF_000164805.1 Carlito syrichta
GAAGTCAACTAATTAAGTGAGTTGGCTATCCAGGGGGTTAGCTAGTTAAAAAGCTGCTAATTTAGATGGCTAGCCATCTGGCCAACTAGTTATTTCAGTTAGTTAAGTGAGCAGCCTGTATAGGAAACTAGTTTTATAAGTCAGCTAGTTATGTCAGCTGGGTAACTATTTAAGTCAGATAGTTTTGGCTGCTGGATAGCTAGATAGCTAGCTAGGTAGCTAGATGGTTAAGACAGCTAGTTAACCCAGCCTTCTAGCTAGGTAGCTACCTGGTTAAATAAGCTAGTTGTCAGCTTGCTATCTAGTTATGTCAGGATTTAAGTCAACTGGCTAGCCATTTGCCTGGCTTGGAAGTCATCTAGTTAAGTCAGCTGGCTAGCTATTCAGCTAGCTAGTTAAGTAGCCTAGTTAAGTCAGCTCACTAGGCATCTGATTAGCTAAGGAGATGAATAGTTAAGTCAGCTGGCAAACCAGCAGGCTACATAATTACCTAGTTATTTAAGACAGCTGGATATCAAGTCAGCTAGCTATGTAGCTAGGGAGTTATGTCAGCCTGCTAGCCAGCTGGCTAGCTATTTAAGTCACCTAGTTAAGTCATCTGCCTAGACACCTGGCTAGCTAGGTTGCTAGATAGTTAAGTCAGATCTCTAGCCCGCTAGCTACATAGTTGAGTCACATAGTTAAGTAAGCAGCCTAGCCAGCTAGCTAGCAAGATAGCTTGTTACTTAAATCAACTGGCTAGACACCTGGCTAGCTAGTTAAGTCAGCTACTTAAGTCAGCTGGCTAGCCAGCTGGCTAACTTTATAGCAAGCTGATAATTCAGCTGACTGGCAAGCAGGTCAGCTATTTAAGTCAGCTAGTTTAGTAAGCTGGCTAGCCAGCTGGCTAGTTATGTAGCAAGCCAGTTAAGTCATTAGTCTAGTCAGCTGGTTAGCTAATTAAGTCAGCTTGTTAAGTCAGCTGGCTAGCCAGTTATCTAACTAGGTAGAGAGCTAGTTATTTCAGATTGCTAGCCAGCTTTATAGCTTGTTAATCCAGCTAGTTAAGATAGCTCAGTAGCCAACTAGCTAGGTAGGTAACTAGCTAGTTAAGTCAGCTAGATAGCTAACTGGCTAGCTAGTGATGTCAATGAATTAAGTCAGCTGGCTAGGCAACTGGCTAGCTGGTTAAGTCAGCTAGTATAGTAAGTTGTCTAGCCAGCTGGCTAGATAGGTAGCTAGCTAGATAAATCAACTTGCTAGCTAGCAGGATAGTTGTTCAAGTCAGCTAGTTAAGTCAGCTGACTAGCCCGCTGGCTACATAGATAGCTAGCAAGTCAAGTGAGGTGACTAGACAGCTTGCTAGCTTAAATCAGCTAGGCAAGTCAGCTGGCTAGCCAGCTGGCTAGATAGGTAGACAGCTAGTTAAGTCAGCTGGCTAGCCAGATGACTAGCTGGTTGAGTCAGCTTGTTAAGAGAGCTGGTAACCAGCTGGCTAACAAGTTAAGTCAGCTAGTTAAGTCAGCTGGCAACAGGCAGGCTAGCTAGTTAAGTCAGCACATTGTCAGTTGACTATCCAGCTGGTTAGCTAGTTAAAAAGCTAGTAATGTTAGATGGCTAGCCAATTGGCTATATAGTTATTTTAGCTAGTTAAGTCAGCTGTCCATCTAGGAAGCTAGTTATATAAGTAAGCAACATATGACAGCTAGGTAGCTAGTTAAGTCAGTTAGTTTATTCAGATGGCTACATAGATGGTTAGGCACATAACTGGCTAGTGAAGTCAGCTGGCTAGTCAGCTGGCTAGCTCATTAAGTATCTAGTTAAGTCAACTAGCCAGCTAGTTAAGTCAGTTAGTTAAATC
>NW_007253179.1:4695-5609 GCF_000164805.1 Carlito syrichta
AGCCATTTCAGTCAACTGGGTAGCTAGTTAAGTTAGTTAGTTAAGTCAGCTGGTAAGCCAGCTGCCAAGCAGGATAGCTAGTTTTAAGTCAGCTGGATAGCCAGCTGACTAGCTAGTTAAATCACGTACATAACTCAGCTTCCTGGCCAGCTGGAAAGCTAAGTAGTTAGGTAGTTAAGACAGCTGGTAAGCCAGCGACCTAAGTAGGTAGGTTGCCAGTTAAGTCAGCTGGATTACCATCCGTTGTCTATTTATGTCAGCTAGTTAAGTCAGCTAACTATCCAGCTGTCTAGCTAGGTAGCTAGCTACTTAAGTCTGCTGGCTAGCCAGCAGTCAACTACGTGAAGTAAGCTAGTTAAGTCAGCTGGCTACCTGCTGGTTAGTTATGTAGCTAGGCAATTAAGTAATCTGGCTAGCTATATAGCTAACTAATTATGTCAGCTGTCTAGTCAGCTTTCTAGCTAGTTAAGTCACCTGGTTAAGTCAGTTGACTAGCCAGCAGACTAGCTAGGTATCTTGCTAGCTAAGTCAACTGGATAGACAGTTGGCTAGCTAGATAAGTCACCTAGTTAATTCAGCAAGATAGCCAGTTGACTAGCTATGTAGCAAGCTAGTTAATTCAACAGACTAGATAGCAGGACAGCTAGTTAAGACAGTTAGTTAAATCAGCTGGCTAGCCAGCTCTCTAGTTAGGTAGTGACATAGTTAAGTCAGTTGCCTAGATAGCTGGCTAGATAATTAAGCCAGCTAGTTACATCACTTGCTATCAGATGGCTAGAGAAGTAGAGAGTTACTTAAGTCAGTTGGCTAGCCAGCTTGCTAACTAGGTAGCTAGCTAGTTATGTCAGTTGTCTAGCCAGCTGGCTAGCTAGTTTAGTCACCTAGTTAAGTCAGCTGACTAGCTATCTGGCTCC
>NW_007253180.1:0-860 GCF_000164805.1 Carlito syrichta
AGAACAACAACTCCATAAGAACTCTATGATAGGGATGACTCTCACATTTCAATAATTAGTCTGAATGTGAATGGACTAAACGCACCACTGAAAAGACATAGAATGGAAAATCGATAAAATATCACCAGGCAACAATATACTGCCTTCAAGAGACTCATCTCACTAGAAAGGACATACACAGCCTCAAAGTAACAGGATGGGAAACAACTTTCAGGCGAATGGAACACAAAAGAAAGGAGTAGTCACGATCCTAATTTCAGACAAAATACCATTTAAGCTATCAAAATTAAAAAAGATACAGAGGGCTACTACATAATGATAAAAGGTTCACTCCATCAACAGGAAATATCTATCCTAAACATATATGCACCCAACATAGGTGCGCCAACTTTCATAAAGCAACTTCTAGGAAAACTAAAGAAAGATATTGACTCTAACACCATCATAACTGGGGACTTTAATACTCCACTCACAACCCTAGACAGATCATCGGAACAAAAAATCAGCAAGGAGATCCAGAACATCAATGTGACTCTGGACCAAATGGACTTAATTGATACCTATAGAACACTCCATCCAAAGACCACAGAATACACATTCTACTCATCACCGCATGGAATGTATTCTAAGATCGACCACATAATTGGCCATAAATCAAGCATAAGCAAATTTAAAAGGACTGAAATTCTACCATGACCTTCTCGGACCACAGTGGAATAAAAATAAACATTGACACCAACAAAGTCCCCCCAAAACCCACAAAGACATGGACACTAAACAGTATGATGCTAAACAACTCTTGAGTCAATGAATAAATCAAAACAGGGATCAAAAGATACCTGGAAACAAATGAAAATGAA
>NW_007253180.1:1013-30604 GCF_000164805.1 Carlito syrichta
ATTTTATGAAGCCAACATCACACTGATACCCAAACCAGGTAAAGATCCAACAAAGAAAGAGAATTACAGGCCAATATCTTTGATGAACATAGATGCTAAAGTTCTCAACAAGATCCTAGTGAACCGAATTCAACAACACATCTCAAAAATCATCCATCATGACCAAGTAGGCTTCGTTCCTGGGATGCAAGGCTGGTTCAACATTCGTAAAACCATAAATGTAATTAAATACATCAATAGATGTCAAAACAAAAACCACATGATTATATCATTAGATGCAGAAAAAGCTTTTGATAAAATCCAGCACCTCTTCTTGATAAAATCCCTCGAATATCTAGGCATACGGGGAACATACCTCAAAATAGTAAAAGCCATCTAAGAGAAACCCACAGCCAGCAAACTCCTAAACAGACAAAAATTGGAACCATTTCCCCTGAAAACTGGAACAAGACAAGGATGCCCACTCACACCCCTCCTGTTCAACATAGTATTGGAAGTCCTGGCTCGAGCAATCAGAGAAGAGGAGGCAATCAGGGGTATCCAAATAGGAAAAGAGGAAGTCAAATTATCTCTCTTTGCAGATGATATGATTGTGTACCTTGAAAACCCAAGAGAATCTGTCAAAAACCTCCTTTCACTGATAAAGGCCTTTGGCAAAGTCTCAGGATACAAAATAAATGTGCAAAAGACAATGGCATTTCTTTACACCAATAATAAACAAACAGACACCCAAATGAAAACCACAATTCCATTCACAATAGCCACAAAAAAAATGAAATACCTTGACATCTTCCTAACCAGAGATGTGAAAGACCTTTACAATGAAAACTACAAAACACTGCTCAAAGAAAATCAAAGATGACACAAACAAGTGGAAAAATATCCCATGCTCATGGATTGGAAGAATCAACATTGTGAAGATGTCCATCTTACCTAAGGCAATCTACAAATTCAATGCAATACCCATCAAATTACCAGCAACATTCTTCTCAGACCTAGAAAAAACAACACAGGAATTCATATGGAAACACAAACGTCCAAGAATAGCCAGAACAATCCTCAGCAAAAAACAAAAACAAAGCAGGTGGTATCACATTACCAGACTTCAAACTCTACTATAAAGCTACAATCATCAAAACAGCTTGGTATTGGTACAGGAATAGGCATATAGATCAATGGAATAGACTTGAGATTCCAGAAGCAAAACCTCAATTTCTCAACCAACTCATCTTCGACAAATCCTCCACCACCTACCACTGGGGAGAGGAAAACCTATTCAGTAAATGGTGCTGGGAAAACTGGCTGACAACATGCAGAAGATTGAAACAGGACCCCTATCTATCCCCATGCACAAAGCTTAACTCCAAATGGATCAGAGAACTATATGTAAAAACCTCAAACCATAAGAACCTTAGAAAATAAAGGACATACACTCATGGAAATCGGAACTGGCCTCCAATTCCTGAAGAAAACCCAAAACCCGCAGGTCATAAGAGAGAGGATAGACAAGTGGGACCTTATTAAACTGACAAGCTTCTGCAAAGCCAAAGAAACCATCAAGAGAGCAGGGAGACAGCCTACAGACTGGGAAAAAAGTATTTGCCAACACCAGGTGTGACAAAGGCTTAACATCTTTGATCTACAAGGAACTCAAATGTGCTGAAAAGAAAAAAAAATAAGCAACCCCATTATAAAATGGGCAAAAGATATGAACAGACACTTCACAAAGGAAGATATCCGAGCAGCCAACAGACACATGAAGAAATGTTCAACCTCACTGATCATCAGGGAGATGCAAATCAAAACCACACTGAGATACCACCTAACTCCAGTCAGAATGGCAATTATCAACACCTCAAAAAATAACAGCTGCTGGAGAGGGTGTCGAGAAAAGGGAAGACTTCTACACTGTTGGTGGGAGTGTAAACTAGTGCAACCTCTGTGGAAAGCAGTGTGGCGATTCCTAAAAGCTTTAAATATTAACCTCCCATACGACCCCGCAATCCCCCTACTGGGAATATATCTGGAAGAACTCAAATCACTCTATAAAAAAGATACCTGCACACGTATGTTTATCGCAGCATTGTTCACAATAGCAAGAACCTGGAAGCAACAATGCTGTCCATCAAAAGAGAACTGGATTTAAAAAATGTGGTACACATACACGATGGAATACTACACAGCCATAAAAAAGAATAAAATCATGAATTTCTCAGCAACCTGGATGGAACTAGATTCTATAATACTGAGTGACCTCTCACAAAAACAAAGGTCTGAGTATCACATATTCTCACTCATATAATGGACCTTGAACATCCAACCTAATACTTTAAGAAAATGACTGAGTAGTGGGAAACTATGGGTGGGGGAGGGAGATGGGATTAACGGTAGCAAATATCTGTCTGGGGATGGGGAGCACCTCTTATCAATAGGGTGCCTGAATGAAATGTATTTGTATACCTAACCCTTAACTGTACCCCACAACATCATAATAAAAAATATTAATTATAAAAAAAGACATCAAAAAGTCATAAATCACATCTTTAGTAGCAAATATGTTTCGCTTTCACACCGTATGCTTAACAGAGTTTTATAAAAACAGATTGAGCAGACAGAATTGAAGAAACTCCACAGTTTTCATAATTTCAGAGTAGAGCTAGTAATTTCAGAATCAAGTGAATAAGCCTGAAATTTCACAGAATCTTGAAAAATACAATGGCAATGAGATATTGATTAAACAATATGCATCTGCCTGGAAACTTAACTTCAATATTCAAGGTAATAAAATACTGGTGTGCCACCAAATCTTCAGATTGTCTCTATTCTCTAAAGTACAGCCTCTTCAGATTATAATAATGATTTTTGAAAATGAGATGTATATTGCCTAATCATTGGAAAGCTTCAAAGAATAACTTGAGTCTGGTAAATACTGAAGCATTTCCAAAGATGAAAAATTCATGCATTCTTTCATTGTTTTCTAGGGAAAGTTTCAGTGTACTTGTAAGCTATAAAATTTAGTACAAAATGTTATATTAGTTTATTCATTATATCCTTACTTAGATGTTATTATGTGAAAAATTTCTGTGGAGAAATAAAATGAGTTTTTTTATCTTAAAGATTCTGCCAGACACATATCTGCAGTTAAAATGAGTACTAATATGAGATCAATGGGGTTATACATATATGTATATTGAATTTAAGTTGGTAATCCTAACTTATATATACATATATTTATATATATTGAATTTAAGTTGGTAATCCTAACTTATATATACATAATTTATATGTTGAATTTAAGTTGGTAATCCTAACTTAACCCCAATAGGTTAAACTAAATCTTTAGAGAATTTTTTTAATTGTTGTTTTGTTTTAGTTTATGGTCAGGTATTAATAACTAGAAATTTCCTATTACCTATTTTCCTTGAATAAAGTTTAGTTAAGTACCCTTAAAGGTAATGATAAATATTATCTTCATTTGTTTAGTACTTTAAAATTGGCTAATGAGTTTAAAACACATGATCTTTTGGGATTCTCCTAATAGCTGGCATGAGGCAGGCCTAAAATATTAGTGCAATTGTACAGTAGGAGAAATCATGACTCAGAGAAGGTGATACTTTGCAATATGTGAGCCAGCTGAAATGAGAACATGGATTCTCTGATTCTTAAACTCATTCCTCTTTCTCCCCACATTGCTATCTTCTTCTGGGTACAGTTTAGTGAGTCGGATCATCTGTGGAAAATCATGAGATTTATTATTTTTCAGGCACCTCTAAAAACTGCAAAACTAGGAAAGAAGACTCTAGAAGTTTGAAGTTCCCCCAAATCACTATTATACTTGCTTCAGAGATATGCATTGCACGAAGGAAGGCTTAAGTCACTTTTCAGGGTGTCTCCCTTGTAATCATGAAGTCGAGGTGAAAAAAAAGGAGAATTATAAAACCTCATGACTACCAGGAGAATTCCACCTGAAGTCTCTAATGAGACTCAGCAAAGCCTCAGTGTCCTCAGCAAATAACGGGAGAAAGTATTTAACTCAGATACAAGAGCATATTCTCTTTTTTTTTTGGAGTTGGAGTCTCACTCTGTTGCCCAGACTGGAGTGCAGTGGCCACTCCCGGCCACCGCAGCCTCGACCTGCTGGGCTCCGGCAATTCTTCCGCCTCAGCCTTCCGAGTAGCCAGAATTCCAGGCATGCGCTACCACGCCCGGCTGATTTTTGGATTTATTGTAGAGATGAGGTCTCGCTGCCCAGGCGGGTCTCGAACCCGCGGGCTCAGGCAATCCACTCACCTCTGCCTCCCAAAGGCGCGGGATGACAGGCTGAGCCACCGAGCCTGGCACATATTCCTTGAACACCTCCCAATTATGAATACTCTTATCTCCAATTGGGAACAGCTGCATTTTCCCCAAGCCATGGAGAACGCTATTCACCAGTCCTCACCTTCTCTACATACTTATTCCTCTTAAAACTTATTATCTTTAAACATATTGTATATTTCACCACTTATTCTGTTTGTAATGTATTATTCCTGTCTAAATAGAAGCTTTCAAAGACACATGCTTTTTGTCTGCTTTTTTCTTTGTTGCATTCCCTGACCCCAAAACAGGGTATTTCACATAGTTTTTCATACATTTTTATTAAATAAGTGAACAAATCATTTAATCAACTTTTAAAAGTCTCACTCAATAGCATGAATATTGTTTTTTGTTCAATAATTTATTAATGTATCAAAAAAGTATATAGTGATTTTCTACTATGTGCCTGGCATGAAACTCTATGTGGTGAGCCATGCCCATTTTCAGGGAACTCATAGTCTTGTAGGGGCAAAATAATATGTTGAACCAATTATCCTTTCAACCATTAGTGACTATATCACAGGTTACCCACCTTATTTCCCATGGGGACATCAAGAAAGTCCTTACAGAGGAAGCAAAACTCATGGTGAGACTTTAAGGGTGATTAGTGCTAAAAGGTTGAAGATAAAGGCGTGACTCTAGAACAAGACACACACGTGTGACAGCGTTGAAGCAAAAATAAGCTAAGCGTGATGAATAACACAATAATTTTAACTGGATACCCACTTGCAAAGAAGGAAATTGGACCTTTATCTCATCTGATACACAAAAGTTGACTCAAAAGATTAAAGACTTAAAAAAGAAGACCTGAGACTATAAAATGACTATGCAGAAACATAGAAAAAAAGTTTATTGACACTGCTCTGGGCAATTAATTTTTTTATATGACTTCTTCCAATGCTGTACAGGCAACAAAATGAAAATAGAAGAGGGCTGCAACAAGTTAAGAAGCAAAGGAAACAACAGACAATTGAAGAGACAACCTGTGAAATGGGAGAAAATATTTGCAAATCTTAAGCATGTTGAGCAGTTAATATCCACAACATATCAGGAACTTAGTTCAACAGAAGAAAATAAATAACTTGATTTAAAAAGTTTGCCAAGTACCTGAATAAACGTTTCTCAAAAGAAAGCATACAAAATGTCAGCAGGTGTATGAAAAGGTGCTCAAATCACTAACCAGCAGTATAATGCATATTAAAGCTACGAGGTGATACTACCTTACATCCGTAAGTGTAGCTATTATCAAAAAGACACAAGGTGTGTGCTAGCACAGACGTGAGGAATTGGAGTCCTTTGCGCACCGTCAGTGGGAATGCCAAATAGTACAGTCATTATGGAAATGAGTATGGAGGAGCCTCAAAAACTAAAAATAGACCTGCCACATAATCCAGCAACTCTACTACTGGGTATCTATCCAAAATAAATGAAATCAATATGTTGAAGAGGTATCTTTACTTTCATCTTCTACGACATTACTCACAATAGCCGAGATGTGGAAACAACCCAAATGTACCTTAAGGAATAAGTAAAGAAAATGTGATATATATACCCAATAGAACACCATTAAGATTTTAAAAAGAAGAAAATCTTTTCATTTGCAACATCATGGTTGAGCCTGAAGAATACTATGCTTTAAGGAGATAAGCTGAGCACAGAAAGACAAATACTGTGTGATCTCACTTATATGTGAATCTAAGAAAAAGCAAATGAAATCATAGAAGCAGAAGGTCGAATCATGGTGTCCAGAGACTCAAGGGCGGGAGGGGGAGATGAGAGATAAATGGAGTAGTATCGGCTAAAGTGAATAAAGTTCAGCTAGACAGGAGAAATACATTTTGGAAATCTATTGCATAGCATAATGACCATAGTAATAATTGCGTAGAGAGTATGTTTTAAATGATATCATCACAAAAAGTAAGTATATGAGGTGATAATATGTTATTCAGTTTAATTTGATCATGTCACCATGTATCTAAATTTCACATTGTATACCATAAATATATACAATGTTGTATTTGTCAATTTTTAAAAAAGACTAAAATAATGTTTGTGTAACTCCGGTCTGCTGACAGGGAAACAGAAACAAGGAAATGTGACTTGACCTGAAACCTGTCATGTGAGACTCTGCACATCGTCATGAGTGTTTTCATCTTTAATTGGTACAATGGAAGATAATGGAAGGATTTTAAGGAAGAGATGTGATTGTGATCAGATTTGCACTTTACAAGATCACTCCTTGTTATGCGATGAAATGAATAATAAATTATTATATTACAAAAGGAGATGCAGATATTTTTTTAGAAGGCTATTTCAGTAATCCGAGTAAATAAATGATGATGGCTTGGCTATGTAACTAGCAGTTGAGATCCGATTGAGCAAATTAAATTCATTTACTCCCTCACTCATTTATTCAAAAAGTTGAGCTGCTTCTTTAATGTGCCTACTGCTTTTCGTATATTCTGGATACTAGGCAATCAGAGCTAAATAACAATCTCATGAGGCTTACGTTTATTAGGGAAACCAAACATTTTAAAATACTGGTTAATTAAGAGATTCTGGCAACAGAGCTCCACTTTCGATTGGACTGTGGCAATCGGCTTCTCAGGGCGAATTGAAATTTTACCTACAACCTGAAAATCAAGATGATGAAATTCAGACAAACAACAGGGAACAAAAAATACCAGGTAAAGTGAAAACCTGTGTAGGCAAAATCCTTGGTTAAGGGCATAGTGAACTGAAAAAGTCCAAATTACGGGCCTCGAATGTCAGGTTATAAAGCATACATTTCAGTAAAAACACAACTAGAAGCCGTTCACATATATAAGCAGTATATAAGTACATACAAATATAAGCAAAGTAATCCGACTTAATTTTTAGATCATAGAGACTCACACTGAAATATTTTACAGTTGAGAAAAAGTAGACAGTTTTTTTTCGTGCTACTAATGGAATGAAAAACTTAGAATTTTTTTTTCTTTATTGTAATGGGGTTCAGTTAACATTTCTTTATCGTTGCTGATTTTTGTGTCTTTTTAGCTATCATCGAACATATGCATGCCTTTAAATCACATCTTGTACAAACTCTCCATAAAATGAATGAAAATAATACTTCTGGAACTATACTGTTTGTATCAAGGTTAATGGCACCATATGATAGCTAAAGGGAAATAAAATTACCAAGTCTGTTTTTTTGTCTTTCCTGAGGAAGTATGTTCCAAGAGTAGGGCATGCTTCCTGGGTTTTTCAGGCATCCTTGGTTATCAGAAAGTGAGTATGAGCGTCCCAGCAACTTTGGTCTCTTCCTGACTACAGGAAGTTGTCACTTTGGTTTGTTTGTGCTGACAGTCAGGATGCATTCAAGTACATGCTTCTCACTCTGGGTAAACCTAGAAGGTCAGTATTCGATTCCTGAGGGATACACAGGCTGTTAGGATGAATACGCTCTATGTATTAGGGAAGTTGCTGATATTCACAAGCCTATTTTTGCCATCCTACATTACACTCTCCAAATTCATTCTTAGTAATAAAGCTGATATTTTATTCTTCATATTTCCGAATCTTTCATTTGATTCAAACCTCAGGAGTGAGGAAAAATTTCGTGCAGTTTTATTTGTGCTTTCAAATCTCAAAGTGTGATCTTCTGCTAACATATGAATAGAAAGATACGAAGATGCCAAAAAATAAATTGCATTTCATGATACAAGTTGTGAATACTATCAAGTCCATGGGATGTAATTAATGGGAAATACTACCAAATGAATTATGAACAAATAAAGTTTTGTTTGTATTAACTAAATGCACTGAAATACATAAGCAGCATAACGTATAATATTTTGGAATAGATGAATACTAAGACTTTTTTGTAGATCCACCACCATCATCAAAAATAAAAACAAAGCAAAATTAGACTGAGCAAATGGGATGCTTGTTAGAACATTATGTGCACCAGAGGAAACACTAGGCATCAGATATAAAGCGTTTATTCCCAATTTTATGTGATAGGGTTTTATATTTATTTTGTAAACTTAGACATCCATTCTTGCAATAGAGCTAATTGACCATTTTTATTTAATTTCTTTAATATACAGATTAAAGTAAGATAAGTGGTATTTTGTTTATCATAAAATATCACATATTCTATAATAAGTAGATTATACTTATGTACCTTAAAAATAATTTTTGATCCATAAAATACCATCCATATTATTCCCAGTACTATTCCTAGTAATTTTTAATAATTGCCAATCACCTCCTTGACAGGTATTGAACTAAATATGTTACTTATATGATCTCATCTATTCCACAAAATTCTGCAAGTTGTCACTATCATAGTCTTCATTGTAAAAATGAGAAAGTTTATACTTAATAAAGTTAAATGACCCTCTCAACATAACAGATGAACTCTGCCCCAATTTTATGCTAAGAAAAATAATGTAAGCTTGGATTTAATTCTCATCCTACTATACCTCAAATTGTAAACTTTCTTTTATCAACTTTAAAGCATTTTTCTCAAAAATACCCATGTCCAAAAAGAAAATAGATGTAAATAATGTATTGACAGTTTTTAAGTTAATAAATGGACTAAAACACCATTAAAAATAGAATAATATAAACATTGCATGGAGGAAACTATTTTTTACATTCTAAAAGTAGTAGGAAAGGGAGATAAACTGTGTTACTGAAAACAGTATGTCATAAAAGATCTAAAAATCGACCTCCCATCTGACCCTCCAATCCCCCTACCGGAAATATACCCAGAGGAACTCAAATCACACTATAAAAAAGATACCTGCACACGCATGTTTATTGCACCATTATTCACAATAGCAAAAATATGGAACCAACCGTGCCACCCATCAAAAGAGAACTGGATTAAAAAAAAGGTGGTGCGGGCAACCCCCTTGGATCCTCTCCCACTGTGGGAGATTTTCTGTCCTGCCAATGAATCTTGTTTTCAAAAACAAAAAAAATGTGTACATATACACGATGGAGTATTATGCAGTCATAAACAAGGACAAAATTATGAACTTTGCAGCAACTTGGAAAAACTTAGAGTCTATAACACTGCACGACCTATCACAGAAACAAAGAACTGAGTCTCACTTATTCTCACTCATAAGCAGACTTTGGACAACTATTGTAATACTAAGAAAGGGATTGGCAGTAGTGGGCAACTGCCAGGGTAGGGGTGAGCATACCTCATCAACAAAAGTACCTGCATCATGAACATTTGCCTAACTGACCCTGAACTGTACTCCAAGTATTTAAAATAAAAAATGATATCAAAAACATATAAAAAATATAAAAAAGAAAGAGTAATCTTAGAAACTTTGACAGCAACTGTCATACTCTAAAATGTGTCAGCTACAATGAAATCTGTTATTCAATTATAATTCTGATACATATCTTCAAGTAGTGGTAGAATGTTATAAACTTCTAGGGGTTGCCTAGCTATGCTATGTGATTCTATGTTTTTAAAAGAAACAGCTCTCATAAAATTGGTAAAGAAGTAGTAATGGGTTATTTTGCTTCAAATACAATTGTAATACTTTAGAACAACATTTAACTTTAAAAATTCAAAACTATGCATATACAATGGCAAAGATCAAGTTTTCCAATCAATTTTGACAATCTGTTGGCTCATCAAATAATTTGATCATTTCAAAGCATATAATACAGATTGATCTGATTGGTATAATACAGATTTGAACATATTTCATGATATTTACACGTTTTACTTTTATTTCCCTTATTTGTGGGCCATTAGAAACTATACATACTAGACCACAGGCACATTTAGCATAGCCACAGCAAAACCTCTGTGGTCTATCTTCTCACAGTATGTTCTCAGCCAACAATTGTTATATCGAAATTTCGAGTTGAATATATTGGCTACAGTACTAATTCTGAATAAATTTCAGTAAATATTTTATTAGGACTTCACTGTTCTGTGGATTCCAGCCTTTCACCTTGGTAGCTTGCAAAAGAAATCTCTACTAGGTTTAATTATTTCTTTCCCATCATGCAGACAATTTTCTTCAGGCATATCAACCATAAAAAATGTATAATCTTTCTGAGAAAATCCATTGAACTGATGATAGAGTTTCAGATGCCATGAAAACATGATTCTTTATCTAAAGGCTATGTTGAGTTCTGCAAAAAAAAAAAAAAAAAAAAAAAAAATCCTGAATCTTTGTAATTATTTTGCCCAATTGAGGGAATTTGGGGACAGTGGTGAGCATATATGTATCTTAATTGCTCTACACTAATGTCAAAGAGGACAGTTCCACATTGAAAAGGGTATTGGAGCTGAATTTGATCTTAATTCTTTTTAATAGATTCTCATTGATCTAGTTCTGAAGCAATTACTTGACAAGGACATAGAAAACCATAAAAGAGAAGCTCAGCTAATGATAAGTGGTCAGAAATATGATCAAGGGTGATTTGGGTTGCTTTAATCAGTCTGTATGGGTTTCTGAATTGTATTAATGATGGTCACATTCTTGTGTTATTAAGCTCCACTTTACATAGACAAGTGCATGCCAAGAATGTAATAACATTTAAGTCAAAACATTAAAATTATGATTTTATTTTCTACTTCTATTTTGTATTGTTTATAATTGGCCACCAGCTTTAAAACGCTCTAAAATTTTTATTTTAATGCTTTTCAGTATTATTTTAAGCATGTGAAATTTAAGAAACAAAACTCATGTAAATTAATGTATTTTTTCCTATCTGTTGATCAATCAAAATAGAATAGATTAAACCCAATAGCAAAATCAAATATCTATATTTTTATTTTGGACATCCTGTCTTAACTAGAAAACCCATCTAATATGACATCCTATTTTGTTAGTCAGAGTGATTCCTAGCCGCTGTTAAGAAAAGCCACAAAATCTTAGAGGATTAATACAATGAAAGTTTATTTCTCTCTTACATCATAGCCCAATGTGGTTATGGTATGTTTCAACCATCACCCTTAGGGCTGACTCCCAATTTTCCATTGGACTTTCTGAATACAGTTGGCAATGATAGCCTATGACAGAAAGTAAAGAATAAATGACAGCCAATTCTACATATGTAAGTCCCTTCTGAGGCAAACATAGTTAGCATATCACATAGTTTAGACATAGTTAGACAAGTTTTCTTAAGAAGGTCTAATCCAGATAACTGAGGGACAAAATGGTTAAGTATTCCAGTGTCTTGCTTATCGTCACACAGCCCCCAACCAATCAGCCAGTCATATCGGACCTGACCCCCTTGCAGATTGAAATGTAGAATTACCGTGCAGTAAATCACAGAAAGAATAGGAAATAACTCAAAACACAGATAGGATGTTCTAAGAAAAGCTCAAATCTAGACGGATAGTAAATTTAATTATTTAGAAGATCCTTAAACGTTTGAGAAGTAGCCGGGCTGGGTGGCTCAGCCTGTCATCCCGCGCCTTTGGGAGGCTGAGGTGAGTGGATCGCCTGAGCCCGCGGGTTCGAGACCCGCCTGGGCAGCGAGACCTCATCTCTACAATAAATCCAAAAATCAGCCGGGCGTGGTTGCGCAGGCCTGTCATTCTGGCTACTCGGAAGGCTGAGGCGGGAAGATCGCGTGAGCCCAGCAGATCGAGGCTGCGGTGGCCGGAAGAAGTCACTGCACTACAGTCTGGGCAACAGAATGAGACTCCAACTCAAAAAAAAAAAGTTTGAGAAGTGGTATCAAAACTTGTGACCAAATGCCTACAGCTCTCCACTCTTAGTTAATCGTTTACCTAATCATCATTGTAAAACTGTATAAAGCTTCTTGTCACAGGCAAGCACATGCCCTTTCTCTTGAGGAACCCACACACTTCCTTGAGTGTGTCCTTTTCTTTCTAATCAATTATATATTAAACTATACTTTGGATTTGCTATGAAATTCTTTCTGTGGCGAAAACACATCCCCCAGAGCAACACACCGCACGCTACCCGCCACCACTTCTACCCTCAATCATTTGGCCCAGTCACATAGCAAGTATGGAATCACAGGAGGGATGCTATTATTTGAAGTATTGTGCTCCCAGATGCCCAAGATACAGAAATAGGATTTATTAAAAATTACTCAATTTCTGTCCCAAAGAGTATCTATTTAGGCAGCCCTTTAATAGAGAGCATGAGGAAATTTAAAGGTATGTAAGGCAAGTTGAAGAATAGTATGTTTTTATAGTATAAGCAAACGAAATGTAGACTTCTATTTTCCTGCTTTTGGACACTTAAAATTGTGGAAAGAATGCTGTTCTTTCATATACCAAATAATGTATTCCTTTGAATAATTCTCAAACTTTAAATTTTAATGAGCTTTGTATATTTTGTTCTAATGGGTTATTTACCCTTGATTTAAATTTCAACTCACTTTATGACTCTAATGAGATACATGGAAAAGACACCATCAATTCATGTTAGAAACTCCCCAAATACCTTTACAATGATTCCCAAAATAAGTAGCATCAGCCTCCCAGAGACCTAATGCTAATTTTTATTGATGTCTACCATCAGGAAATTAGGTAACAATGCATTGTAAGTTTCACTTTGAAAATCATAGAAAGTAAAATAATGAGCGTGCTGGTGTTATATTATTATATTATGCTTAAAAAATTCAAAGGATATGTTATTGGAATATTTTGTAAATACGAATTGTTTTCAAACTATATGTAGAAAAAGTAACGAATTATTTGTGGAGAAAAAATCATATTAACTTTTTTTTCTTAGCTTCATATTAATTTGATATGCACGTAACAATCAGAATGTGTAGTAGGTGGTCTCTTAATACAGGAATATATTTAAATTTACATTTTCTATAATTATTAATATAATTATTTACCTCTCATCCTTTTAAATATTTGCATATACTATATTTGAATATCTATGGATATATTTATTCTTGAAGATTTTCTTATTTTTTTTGCCAGGTTATTATACTGATTTTTTTCAAAACATATCACTTTTATTCATCAATATTTTATTTAAAATGCTGTAATAGAAAATAAATTAATTTTCAGAAAACTTTTTTCATATAGCTTCAATTACATTGACTTAGCAATTGATTTTCATGAGTAAAAAGTGAAAAACTAAAGATAGCTTTTAATTTATTTCTTAAACTAACTCAAGATTTATTTCTTTATTAAATCCTAAGTAAATGAATGGATCAATGGTATTCTCTTTTCAATATTTCATAAAATGTTTAAATCTCTCCTGACATTTTTTTGTTGTTTCTCTTCCAAGTATGATTTGTTGTTGATGCTGTTAAAATATGTAATCATTTGGGTTGAAAGTGATTTTATTTGAACAGTATGCACAAATGATTTAAATGCAAGTATCCTTCCATTGAAACAACATTTAAATAAAAATTAAGAAAACATGGCTTGGGGGATAATTATTGCCACGTGAATGAAGTTGAATAAAGAATGAGAGAAGGAATCTGTCTGCTTAACTCCCAGTTTCAATACTGGGCATTAGCATTCATTGGATTTGTGCTATTATATAACTAAAGGATGAGTTGAAATCATTTATTTTTGGTAAATAATATCAATAAATTGACAACATAAACACAAGAATAACTAGAGTGGCTGAACTCTAGAAAACATTTTGGTGCTTCTTTTTGGATTTATATATTTGAAAATGCAAAAATGGCTCTCCATAACTTCCTGTTTGTTTGTTTGAATAAAGAAATAAACTGATTTCCATCAACTAAGTTAAAATGAAACATTTAATTTGAATATTAGCAACAACATAGTAGAACGCTACTGTCAGAAAACTTAACTGACCACTAATATCTTTAAGATACAACAAAAAAATCATATTATTATTCCCATAGTTTTAATCATAAAAGCATATTAATAATGCCATTGTGAAAAATACAGTTCATCACTGGGTTGCAACTGCACAGAAATATCCATTCAGTTTGTGTTCTACAAATAGAAAACCCTAGAATCTCAGTAGTTTTAAACAATAGATATTGAGTCTACACGTTTATCCCAGATCTTCAGATCTTTCGGAACTCTAGCGTAGTCACTCAGGATTCAAGGCTGATGAAAGAGGCACTGAGGCTGCAGCTACCATTCCAGGGTAAAGCAGAGAGCTAAAAGATCTCATCCTTGAAAACAAATGTTTGACTTAGGTATGACAACCAATCAGAACCAATTTTGTACCTTTCTGTCATCCCACTCACCAATCAAGTGGTCAGAATGTACAAATCCACTACGTATTTCTGAAGTTGAGTCGAATTCTTTCTTGTCATAACCACTTGTTGTCACCACAGTGTTTCCTAACTATGTTACCTATGGCACCAACCTGCTGTTGTGTCATAACGCCCTGTTGTGACTGTTGTTCACACTCCCAAAAAACAGCATCTTGGACCAGCTTCCTCTGACTCAGCACTCACCCAGCTGAATGAGCTTTTTCTAAGTCTTAACCTCTGGCTTGGGCCACCTCTGGGTGTTCAAAAGAGCTTCCCTTCCTGCCTATAAAGTTTTGCACTAGATATTTGCATGATTGTTTTCTGGCAAGGGGGCATCAGGCCTCCTTTCAAGGAAGGCTTCCCTAGACAAAAAATAAATAAAATAAAATAACTAAGGTACTGACCCTCTTTTTCCAATATTATTACTCTCTCTTATTTTCTTCATGTCACTTAATACTAACTATATATTGTTACTATTATTATTCAATGGTTTAACTTGAATATTTTCTATTTCCTACTGCTACACTGTAAGTTTCATTAACACAGAGGTTATCTCTTTCCTTGTCTCATGCTGACTAGACACTGAATAAATATGATTGAATAATAAACACAGACATTACCATAAATATTGGTACTTTATATGAAAATAATTATTGAATTATGGTATTCGAGTACAAATTCAAAATATTTGTAGGAATGGAAGTATTAATATAATATTTAATTACCTGAATTTGAATGCATAATAACCTTAAACTTAGAATATATAGAGAGTATATTTTGAAACACATAGTATAATATTGAAAGTTAGAATTTAGTAGATTAGGATTTTATTGAAATCATTGACCAAATATTTCTTTTGTAACATATTAAGAGATAAGTTCTTTCTACTATATGTTTTATTCCAGTGACATTAATGTTTTTAGACTTTATAAGTGATCAAGGAAGATCTTTTGAAGAATCTGGTTTATCTGAGACAATTATGATTCTTCTAAATGTGGAATTTTTAAGAATGTACAAACTATCTGCTACCCTTTTAGGAAAAAAAAAACCTGGATTAGCAATTTTACAAGACATCTCTTGCAGTAAATACAGGCACTCAAATTCATTAAGGATTTGAACTAAATGACTCCAAGTTTTCTCTCTTTTTCTAAATTATTAGAGCATATGCACCTGCTATTTTTCACTCTCTGGCATGTGGCATAGTTAATTGCAATGTTGCCAAATAAAAAGGGTCACTCTTTCCTAAGGGAATGTACCCTGGAATCAGAGTGGAAACAAGGTACATAAGTGATTCTCAAAATTTATATAAAACTGGCATCATTGATGTGTTTCATTTTCTTTTCTGTATTTCACTTTTCTATTTCTCATGACAGTTGACTCTGAAATGTTCACTTTTTTCTATCCACTTTGGTGAACAACATGACTTATTTGATTAAATCATATGATCATTTATTAGACATAGAAGGTATGTGATTGAAAACATTGTTTACTGACATGAAATGATTTCTTTCTGTGACTTTTAAAGTGGACAGATATGGGCCACTATTACTGTTAATCTTTATTTATTCTAAGTATCACAATTATATTTTAATTTTTGAAAAGTAGTTACTCAGTCAATAATTCACATGAAAATCTTTACTTAGGTGTGTGAGCTCAAGTGCATGTGCGTATGGGAAGGGTAATTGTGTTTAAATAATTACTAAAGATGTAAGCCATTTAAACCTTTTTAAATAAACTATATTAAGGTATACTTTTTAAACCATAAAATTCACCCATTTTAAATGTATAATTCAAAGTTTTTATGTAAAGTTACAGAATTGTGCAATCATGACCACAATTCAGTTTTAGAATTTTGCAGTCAATCCCTATTTCCATCACAAGCCCAAAGTTACCAATTGGCTTTATGCCTCTGTAATATTGCTTTTTCACATGGATGCTGGTTTTTTTTAATTTATTTTTTTTTAATTCTGGCATTGCCTCTGTGTTAGCAGAGCACAGATGTCAGTAAATGATTGGTATAAGGTTGTTCTTTAAAAAGGTTTCTACATATTACTAATGGACCTGTGTGAAGGTTAGGTAATACATTCAGTGCTTGGACAGTTTTTAAGTCTGTCCAAGATATTTCTTCCTGCTGGACTTTTTAAATTTACCCTTTATTGCCATGGTCTGAATGTTAGTGTCCCTTGAAAATCCATATACTGAGAATCAAATCACCAGTGTATTGGTGTTAAGATGTGAGGGCCTTTGGGGAGTGATTAGATCATGAGGGTGGAGCACTCATGGATGGGATTAGTATCCATCTAAGAGAGGCTCCAAAGAGCTGCCTTGCCTCTTCTGCCATGTTAATATTCAGGAAAAAAAAAAATCCTTCTATAAACCAGGATGTGAGTCCTCTGCAGACACCAAATCTGCTGGTGGCGTGTCCTTGGACTTTCCAGTCCCCAGAACCGTAAAATATACGTCTCTGCTGTTTACGAACTTCCCAGTTCAAGGTATTTTGTAATAGCAGTCCAAACAGACGAAGATATCTTTTCATGCACAGGGCTCTACATTCAGCCTGGAGTTTATAGGGATCTAGAATGGTCTTCAGCCTCTGCTGTTTGCACACAGCCCTAAGCAGGTATGCAGCCTCTCAGCTCTTCAGGTGCTTGAGGGCTTATCAAGACCCACTTTGGTGATGTCATCTTTCAGATCTCTCTGTTAAATTCCTGACTAGTCTACTGGTTTATTCCTGCAGACACGTCTTCTTCCAACAAGTATCACACCCACAGATTAGCAGTGAGGACTTTTGTTTTTTGAATCCGTTTACAATAAAAGATAGAAGAAAATTAGGAAAAACCTTGAGCTTTAAGAAGCTGGAAAAGAAAAAAAAATCCATGTCCTTGATTTTCCCCGTGAAACCTCTTCTGGATTTACAAGAATCCTTAACGATGAAATATCTATCAATTTTTAAACATCGAAGAGCATACAAATAAGAACACTTCCTTAGTTTCCTCAGTTTTTAACACTGTTACATATCATTATTTAAAAGCCAGTATAGCTAGGCTTGGTGGCTCAGCCTGTCATCCTGCGCCTTTGGGAGGCTGAGGTGAGTGGATGGCCTGAGCCCGTGGGTTTGAGACCCGCCTGGGCAGGCGCAACCTCATCTCTACAATAAATCAGAAAATCAGCCGGGCGTGGTAGCGCATGCCTGGAATTCCGGCTACTCGGAAGGCTGAGGCGGAAGGATGGCCGGAGCCCAGCGGGTGGAGGCTGCGGTGGCCGGGAGCGGCCATTGCACTCCAGTCTGGGTGACAGAGTGAGACTCCGACTCAAAAAATAAAAAAATAAAAGCCAGTATATTTCAGAATATTAATAAAATAAAGCAAAATTTTCTACACTATCTACAAGAAATCCTAAAATTTCCTAAATCATCATAATAGATGATCTGTGAAAAAACAATCATCATCATAATATATTCTAACAAATGACTGTTTCTTTTCTAAACTGTATTTTAAAAATTATATACAATGATGAAAGTTATTATTTATTCATCTATTCAACAAATAAGTGTCTAGCACTGTTGTAGACCCTGGAGAAGATATAACTGTGAAAGGAAATTCTTTCCGTCTCTGTACAAATATGCTGTCCATCATAAAGTGGCTTCTGTCTAGACTACCCATTATTGAGCTGAACTCATGACTCGCTAGACCAATGGAATAAAGCCAAGGTGGCACTATAGTTGTTCAGGAAGTTTATTGTTAACTGAGGAAGTTTATGACTTTATGCCACTGGAAACCAGTGGTCATTTAAGAAGCTTGTCACCACCACCTTGGGGAGAGAAGCTAGGTGGGTCCAGAGAAAATAAGGAGAGGTAATAGATTCAACCATCTCCCAGTCATCCAAGCCCTCCAAGCTGAGGTACAGGGTGTAAGAGTGAAGTCTTTTTAGTTCCTTCTGTCACGGTCAAGCTGCCTGAGTCAGTACAAACTGATTTCAGTCAGGCAAGAAAAAATGTCAGAATGAACTTTCCTACATCATTCAAAAGTAAATAAAATATTTAGAGAAAGCTGGTCACATTGAACTACATACAAATGAAATAAATGCCAGAAAATGATGTAAACATGATAGGAAAAAATTTGAAAAGATAAATAGCATTTATTTGAATGGCAGATGAAGTCTTCAGTTTGGAAGAGAACATATGAGGATAAGTGTTTTGAAGAATTTCTTCTTCATAATAATTTTATTACATATAAGCTTAAATAGGAAATTAATAAAACAATAGAATAAAATAGTAAAGGAATTGAACTAGAGAAATTGAGAACAAAACCAAAGCATTGCTTGCATTCTAAATACATTTGATAAATAACAATACTATTCAATATGTATTGAGTAACCACAATATGCCAGAAACTCCTAGGATAACATTGTTTATGCTACTTTGTTTCATCCTCATAACAATATTTGAGGTAAATATATATATCAGAGTTTCCCCATTTTAAAAATAAAAAAACTTAAAACATAGACTGGCTCAGTAGTTTGACTAAGATCACATACCTAGTAAAGCTAGTATGGAAACACTACAAGGGTGTCTCCAAAGCTATTGTTTGTGTCTTTCTTCTTGTTTTTTTTTTAAACAAAATATTACTATAGTTTAAGTGTAAGTTTTGAGATTGGGAGATGTGAATCACCCAGCTTTATTAATCAATTGAGCTAAAAGTTTGTCAATTTTGTGGGGTTCTTTTCCAAAAATGAACATTTGCTTTCTTTTATCTCTCTATTGTTTTTTCCATTTACTTCTCCAACTATTTCTATAGAAGTTGATTTCTCCCTTTAATTATGTCAATTGCTGATGCATATATTTTAATGGTGTGCTGCCAATTGTGTAAATGTTTATGGTTGTGATGTTTCTAGCTGTACTGAAACTTCTATTAACATTTCGTGCCATTCTTTGTCTATTATGACCTTTCTAAAATTTAAAGTCTGTTGTGTCTGACAATGTAGCTACCTCTACTCTCTTTTGGTTATTATTTGCACAAAATATCTTTTCTATTCTTTTACTATTTGTGATTTGGGACTTAAGGTGAGTTTCTGGTAAGGAGCATATAGTAGGATCATTCTTTAAAATTTATTTTGTCAATTTATGTCTTTTGATTGGAAAGCTTGATTTATATTTAAAGTAATTACTGATAAAGATAAACTGGCATATGTCATTTTGCTGTTTGCTTTCTAGATACTTTATAGCATTTGTTATACTTCATTTTTATATTACTTTCTTTTTATTTAGTTGTGTGCTGGTAGTGGCACATATTGGTTTTCTTTTCATCTTCTTTTGCACATATTCTAACATTTTTTTTTGTGGTTACCTTGATGATTATTTTTAACTTCCTATGGCACTCTAATTTGAACTTATAACAGCTTATCTTTAATAGCAGACAAAAACTTCCTCATTCACAAATCTGTCCCCAACCCCTTGATGTCAAAAATTTTCATCTTTGTACATTGTGTCCAAAAACATTAACTATTTTAATGTATTACTTTGTAAAATTATGTAGAAAATAAAATTTGAAGTTACCAGTAAAAGTTTTAATAATTCTAGCTTATAGACTAATACTTTTTTAATGTACTAGTTTTTTAAATCATGTCAAAGACAAGAGATAAATGGAGTTACAAAACATTGTTACAATAATAATTGCTTATGTAACTGTTCATGCATTTACATTTATTCAGGTCTTTGTTTTTTCATATGGCTTCAAGTTACTGTCTAGTAACATGGTCCTTTTATTTCAACCTGCAGAACTCTACTTAGAATCTCTTTCAGGGCAGGTCTATTGGTGACAAATTCCCTCAGCTTTGTTGAACTGTCAGTGTCTTAAGTTCTCCCTTACTCTTGAAGAAACTCTTTTTAAATATAGAGTTCTTGGTTGACAGTATATTTTTTTCTTTTAGCATTTTGAATCTATCAGCCCACTGCCTTCTGATCTCCTAAATTTCTGATGAGAAACCTGTTGATACATTAAAATAGTATTAAGGAACTCTTGTATATAACGAGTCACTTTTTTATTTTTTAATTTTAATTTTTTTTTTATTTTAAAGATTTGGGGTACAATTCAGGGTTAGGTAGGCAAATGGTCATTTTTCTGGAACCCTTGTTAATGAGGTGCATCCCCGCTTCCCCAGACACGTTCCCACTACTGCCAATACCTTTCATCAACCTTTCATATGACCCTTCAATACCCCTACTGGAAATATATCCGGCAGAACTCAAATCACTCTATAAAATGATACCTGCACATGTATGTTTATCACAGCATTGCTCACAGTAGCAAGAACATGGAGTCAACCATGTTGCCCATCAAAAGAGGACTAGATTTTTTAAAATGTGGTACATATACATGATGGAATATTATGCAGTTGTAAAGAAGAACAAAATGATGAACTTCACAGCAACCTGGATGGTCTTAGGGTCTCCTCCACAGAAACAAAGAAATGAGTATCACATGTTCTCACTCATAGGCAGACCATGAATCACTTTCTGTATTTCTGCTTTTAAGATTTTAAAAGATGTAGTTTTGTCTTTTAAGGCTTTGGTTCATGTTTCCTGATGGAGGCCTCTGAATTTATCCTACTTGGAGTTTTTGGAGTTTCTTAGATGTTTGTATTCATTATTCTCAAAAAAGTTGGGAAGTTTTTGCTCATTGTATTTTTCACCAATTTCTCTGCTCCCTTCTCTTTCTCTCTTTTTCTGGGATTCTCACAATGCATAGACTTGTTCATTTAATGGTGTCCATCATTCCCTTAGGTCATGTTTATTTAGCTTGTCTTTCTTTCTATACTTTTTACTTTCAATTACTCTATCTTCTTGTTTGCTGATGCTTCTGACAGCTCAATTTTTTCTTTCCAATTGTTGTACTTTTTCAGCTCTGGAATTTTTTTTTTTTTTTTTGCTTTCTTTACTTTTTATCTCTGTATTGCTCTTTCCATCTCATCCATACTTTATTTTCTCGATTTACTTCATATCTCATTTAAGTTCTTTCAGCATCTTTAATACGGTTGTTTCAAAGACTTTTTCTGATAGAGCTACTCTGTTGTCTTTCTCAGGAACAGTCTCTGTTAATTTATATTACACATGAAGTGAACCACACCTCCTGTTTCTTTATACTCCTTTGAATTTTTGTTCTTGCTACAAACTGGACCTTTGAATCTCATAATATAGTAACCCTGATAAGTCAGATTCTTCCAAGAGTTTATTGCTTTTTTGTTTTGTTTTTGATTATTGTAGACAGTCTCCAACCTGAGATGCAAACTTAAGGTTATCTTATGTCTTCTCTAAGTCTGTGTCTTTCCCTAGGCATGCTCAGCAACTTTCTAATTTTGCCCATATATGCAGTTCTTTTCAGATTGCCAACTCTTTGTGTCAGCACTCTGAAAGGGTGGGGGAAATGAAGGGAAGAAATGAGTGTAGTTTTTAAATCCTCTGAAAGTTGCTTCAGCCAAGAATAAAGGAACTTGGGACAATGGGCTAGGGAAGATGGGGATTGCAACATTAACTGTCCACCTCTGTGCCTGTACCTCCATGATCATAAGCAGCAATGACCAGAACACAGATCTCAGTATTTAGAGGACATGGCCCTTATTCATCACACTAACTCCTGCAAGCTGCTTTCAAACTGCTGTAAGATCATGTGTACAGTCGTCGACACAGGGCTAAGCCATGGGATCTGTAAAGCTGCTTCATACTAATATCTGAAATGGACCAAAATCAACTCCAATTTACTGTGTAAGCCTTCCCTTGGAAGCTCCAAGCCTTCAACAGACTCCAAACTCCAAAATAGTTACATCAGATAGACTCTTTCAGCGCAATTGCTATGTAAGTGGGGACACAGCTTGGTACTTCCTACTCCACCATCTTTCTAGAATGTTTTTGACATCATGCACTTTTACAGTTATTTGTGATCTTGAAAACTATGATAGAAGTGGTCTTCTCTGGGTTCTTCTCTAGACTAAGCAATTCTGAAGATATATTTGTTCAATTATTCTATATATCTGTCTAGACTCAAAAACTTTGTCATTTTTTACAATTTAAATTCATTCCCAAGTACAATTCATGTCTACTTGCTTGTTTAGATTTTTTTAAAAGTCACTATTACTCATAGTTTTTCTTTTTTTAACCTGTAAGTTAAGAAGCAAAAGACGATGCTTAGCTGATTCTTTCTTGTGTTTTTAATATAATATATAATGTATTGATTTTTATCTTCTTTGCATAGATATTGTAGAGTATTGTAAAAAATATATATCATTATTCTTTGAAAAACAAGTGAGAAGTCACAGATCTTTGCATAAGGTTTGTGACTGTATGAATACATGAATATAATTTTTCCAAATTCATATTTCACTTGAATTAAGTAGCAGAAGGAACTTTTACAGCAGATTTCAAAGTAACAAAAAAGAACTTAAATTTAAAAATGACATACACTTTAAAAATCTATTGATTTCACCCTATTATTAATTATAATCAAAAAAAATATATTAATTAGTATGCATAATAAAAAGGAATCTGATTTATATAATAACAGGTAAACATATATTATGTTCAGGTCAAATAAAGCAAAAGTTGGCTAATCATAGTGAACAATCCGTACATCCTGTCTAGATTTCATTCCAATGTCTCCAGGTTCACTTGTCAAACTTTCTGTTAGGTTTGAATTCTTTCAGTGCGAATGAGTTGAAGATTCTATCAGCTCTAAATGTTTACATATTCTATCAGCTCTCTTGAAAGCTCTCACTGAAAAACTATACTGCATACATAACCAGATTTTCTCCACTTGTCCTGGTCTACTTTGGCTCCCATAACAGGACTATTAGAGACTAACTGGGTGGCTTAAACAATAGACCTTTAGTTTCTTACAGTCTAGAATCGAGATGCCATCAGGGTTGGCTTCTAGTGAAGCCAACCTTCCTAGCTATCAATGGCCACCTTTATTGAGTGCCCTCACATGACCTTTTTTCTGTGCACACTCATTCATAGAGAAAGAGAATTCTCTTGTGTCTCTTTCTCTTCTTACAAGGACCATACCTCATCACCTCATTTAACTTTAATTTTCTTCTTAACATCCCACTTCCAAATCTCCAGTCACATTGGGAATTCGGCTTCAAATGTAAAATTTGGCAGATACAACTTTCATCATAACACTGTTAATGTCCCATATATCATTGAAAGATCAAAGTAAATCGCATTTCTTTAAACTTAGGTTAGTTTCAATAAGTTCATATCGAGCTTTATAACTTTTAAACATGCATTGTCTTTATAATTGGCTAGCTTTTCAATGTTGGTTTCCTTACTAGAAAATTTACTCCAGGAAGGAAGGAATATGCCAATTTTAATTTACTGTCAGAGTTCATACCAGCCGCTGGCCCAGAGCTGTCCATGGTAAGTGACCAGTGAATAGTTTCTCTAACACATTGAATTGAATTCAATCATGTGACTATAAATAAACGCAAAAATAAAATTATTTTAAGTAATATGCATATGAAGATCATGTTTTATATATTTTTTCTTAGGAACAAATGATTAAATTCTCATTTTATTACATGCCTTACAACTAAAGTAAATGTTTAAGAATATCTCGTTACATTAGTAAAATTTTTGGATTTTCAGTGGAAAAATCTTTTTAAATACTTTGAAATAAAAATTTGATGTAGCAATATATTTCTAGGTTTTTCTAAATTATTTTAAATGTAAGACTAAAGACTTGCTAAGTATAAAAGGGAACATTTTTAGTAACTTACTTATCATTCCAACAACAATTTTCTACCAGTATTTAAAAGAACATTAAAGGATGGCTTGGTATTTCAGATCCAAGTAAGGGAATATTTTAAGCCACAGTTGTATGCAATTAAAAGTAATACATTTTGTCCTCTACCTTATTTCCATTGTTAATAACTGATAATGCCAGTGGCTATTTGTTTTAAAGATTAAAGTGATTATTTATTTTTCTCCTTTTTAATGTAGAAACAACAGATCCTTTGTTTTGATCATCTTAGTCACCCTGGTGTTTGACTTTATGAATGATCCTTTGTAAATGACCAGTAAATATTAGTCTGTTATTCGAAAAAGAATGAATGGTTAAAGTTAATACAAGAATGACTGAAATATTTAATGTATTATACCAAAAAACATTTTGTTCATTTCTACTAATAATTCCATGTCACATGTTATTTGTGCAAAAACAATTAGCATATAATTGTATGCATAATATTTGCATATAATTGATATGCCAGACTTCCCCAATAAATGAACTAAACCTGCCACACCCTTGTATAGTTTCTCTCTTTGAGATGGGGATGGCCCTATGTTATGGGTTGAATTGTGTTCTTCCAAAGATTGCCAGAAAAACATGAGAAACCAGAGGAAAGGCACAAAAAGGATTGTTTCTCACATCCCTGAGAAGGGACCAACCCTGTTGATACCCTGATATAGAACGTCCAGCCTCCAGAGTTGTGATACAATGAGATGCTGTTGTTTCAGTCATCCAGTTTGTAGTACCTTGTTACAATAGCACTAGCAAACGAGTATACTTAGTTGCTTGCGGTTTTGCTTGCTTTTTTTGGATTGCTTGCATATTTATTAGTTTTGTGACTGACTTTTGACAAAGAGAATACAGCAGAAGTGATACTGCATGTATTCTTTGACTAGATCACAAGTACTCTTGCAGGTTCTGCCTGGATCTTTGGAATGTTCCCTTTTGTATAAAAGCCAACTGACACATAAGAAGTCTGATAAAGTTGAGGCTGCAATCCTGTGATGGTAGAATGACATAATAATTCAAACCCGTCCCTGGGCATGGTCACGAAAAGAGAGAGACAAAGAAAGAGAGCAGTCCAAGATTCCAGACAACCCAGCCGTTAGACAGGTAAGAACAGTAGCCACACTGTTTGGAAGGCTGAACAGTATTCATTATTCATTGTGTACATGAAACACATTTTCTTTATTCATTCATCTGTTGTTGGACACTTAGGTTGATTCCATGTTTTGGACATTGTGAGTAGTACTGCAATAAATTCCACATCTTGGCTCTTGGGAAGAGTGGTGTACGAGCGTGTAAATATCACTTCAACAAACGTATTTCAAACTTTTCAGGTAAATACCCACTAGCCAATGAGACTGCTGGATCAGGTAGTAAATCTTTTATTTATTTTTTTTTTGTGATTAATCTCAAGAGTGTTTTCCATGGTGGTTGTACTGATTCACATTTCAGTATTTGAGGAAGCTAATATGTTAACTAACCTGATTTAATTATTCCACATTGCCTTTATACATTACAACATCATTGTGTACCCTCCAAATTTATATAATTATAAATTGTCAAGCTACAATTTTTTTAAAAAACCACATTGGCTGTCTTCTTCAGTTACATGTTCAGATACCCCCAGATTATCTTTCCAAATGATCGTTGCTGCCTAGGACAGCCAAAGAGGGGACATTTCAGATGAGCTTAGTCAACCCACAGAACCTTGAGTTCTCAAAATAAGTTGTTTCAACTTGCTAAGTTTTTGAGAGATTTGTTAGGCAGCAACAGGTAGCTGGGACACTATATTTCTGTAGTTATGCTTTTGCAGAGTACTATCTCTCAAAGTGTTGTCACTGGACCAGCATCACCAGCACCACTGGGAATTTGTTAGGAACACAAATACAAGCTGGGTGCAGTGTCACAACACCTGTAATCTCAGCATTTGGGGAGGCCAAGGCAGGAAGATCACTTTAGGTCTGGATTTCAAAACAAACCTGGGCAACCTAGCGAGGTTTTGTCTCTAAAAAAAAAAAAAAATCAAAAAAATTTGCCAAGCATGGTAGCATGTGCCTGTAGTCCCAACTACTCAGGAGACTGAGTCAGGAGGATGGCCTGAGCCCAGAAGTTTGAGGCTGTGGTGAGCTGTGATCCTGCCACTGCATTCCAGCCTGGGGTTATAGTAAGACTCTGACTTAAAAAACAAATAGATATCAAAAAAATACAAAACAACCCTGGACCCCGGTCCCCAAATACTCTGAATCAGAAACTCTAGAGCCAGGGCTCCACCTCTGGTATTTTAACAAGCCCTCTAGATGATTCTGACTCACACTCCAGATTGAGAACGACTTTAAACTATTCCTTATCAAATTTCCCACACTTTTCGGTTGGTGGAGACCAAATGCAGTCAAAGGTATAGACCTTAAACGTGGCTTAAACAGTGCTTGTAAAATCCATCCAGTTCTATGTTTTAAGTCTTCTTTCGTGTTAATCTTTTTCAGTCTCCATTTTCTATGTGTTCTGCTCTACACAAGTCCATGCGCGTCCTGAAAGCCACTGCTGCTTCCTGAATTTCTTTTTTGTCAGCTGTTCCTACTGACCTTTAAGTTTTGCTAAACACCACTTCCTCATGGGACCCCTCGCTGACTTCTTGACTAGGTCAACTTTCCTGCTAATAGGCTTCAGTACACCACGTACCTTTTCTTCAAATCACTTGCTACAGGTGAATGTGCACACTTCCTTGTGCAATTTTTTTAGAAGTGTGCCTCTTCCCATGATCGGCTATAAACTCATCAGAGCAGGAACAATGTTGGCGTGAGAGGAAGCAAGATAAGAATAACAGACTGATTTCTCACTAGAGTAGTATTAATAATAATATTTATGCAAACGATTGTTGGCAGTCTTTGTGCCAACCATGTACATTTGGCTAATTACCTCATTTAAAGCAGCTTGTGAATTATAGTGATAAAGTCAGGTCCTCAAGGTCTAGTTTAAAGCAAAATGTTACTATTGTCCTTTGTTACTATTTCCTGCACATCACACTTTTTTCAAAAGTGATGAAGCTTGTTCAAACATGGAGTGTGTTTTGAACCTAAAAGTTGAAATTTCTTTCATTACCAAGTAACAATAATTCGCAATAAGAGTGCTTAAAAAAAATTTGAGAAGGCTTTTTACTTTATGATAGCTATGCCAATTCATGTTCTCTATATACATATCTTAGTAAGTATATTCAGATATAATAATTAAATAGCAGATGTATGAGAAACACTTCTTTTTTAGGAATTATTTTCAATATATTAAAAAAACTACCCTGCAGTAGGCCACAAGCAATTAATGGACGCCTGCCATTATGTTCCAGCAGGACGCAGGAGGACTCCTGTTGTACCAGATCTGAATTCTTCTTTACCAGATTGTGGTTTAAAGAAGGTCTGGAGACATGCAAGAGTAGAGCCAATGTGACATTTTTACTGGGATGGGGTCTTGGAATGGATGAGCTCAGAATGATGAAAGTAACTGCTCCCACCAGCTACTGGCAGTTCTTCAGCCTGGTTCTATGAAATTCAGGGTGAGTTAAGATAAGTAAGACATATTTCCTGCCATGAAACAGATTTCATTCCAACAGGGAAATAAGAAAATTAGACAAATAGGCAAAAATAATTTTTACGAGAGGCAAAAATAATAGTATACTTGTTCAGCCTTTTTGTTTAGACAGATATACAACAAAATAAATAGGATAAACTTTCAAAAATACTAAAATCAAACTCATTGCTTTCAACTGTTTAATTTTAGTTTAAATTAGGTTACTACATTCTTTTATTTAGTTTAAATTTTAAATTGCATTACTTATAATAATATATATTAATTGTGGACATTTTTTCTACATACATGACGTATATAGATTTAATTTGAAAATATAAATAAGAAAGAATTATAAAAGTTTAAGTGTAAGGATAGCATTAAAATGATCTTCATATAAGCATGACCCAGTTTAGCCATAAAAAATACACCATCATCTTTGAAGACTGTTTCCCTATCTCATGCTCTTTTCACTGAAATGAATTCAGTGTAATTATTCCTTTATTTTGTTTTTTTTCATAGATTCATCATGTTTTTATATATGTGGTATACACACAAGTTTTGTCTATTGGAGGAATTTATAGAAAAGAAATTTTATTGTGTATTTTCTTTCCTTTATTTATTTTAATATTATGTTTTGAGATCTATTCATGTTGAAGTGCATAGTTAAAACTCATTCATAGGCATCAGTGTGTATTGTTCGATAGAAAGAATATAGAAGAACTTATTCCTTTCTTCTACCACTGAAGAAAGTTTTGTTGTTTCCCATTTCATTCATTTGCAAAATGTTACTATTATGTATATTTTCACTTTATTTTCTTATGCATAGGAATCTCCTCTAGATAATTTAGAGAGGCATTGCTGGCAGATAAGATATTCACTAGTAGATTCAATTAATTTTTTTCCCATGGGCTGTCTTTTTCTTATTTGTTCATATAATTTTTTAAATATATTGGCTACAAATACTTAGTTATATATGCTTTGAATATATATTTTCCTGTTTATGCCTTGTTTTGTTGCTTTTTATGGTGTCTTATGTCTTAAGAAGTTATAAAATTACTGTAATTGAATTTATTAATATTTTGCTTTGCTGCTTACAATTTTTCTTTATTTTTTAAAACCTACCTTAAAGTCATGCATATGTTTTTCATTTTCCTCTAAAAGCTTCCATGTTTTGATTTTCAAATTTAATTCCTTAATCAATTTTAAAACGATTTTGGTTTATTTTGGCAGTTTGTGATACATTTTAATTTTTCTCTACATAGATACACTGCCTTACAGAAATTACATATCGATTCACCTTTTTTTCAATGTTCTATAAAACCCAGCTCTAATATTTATCAGTTTTTCCAGTATTCATGGATATCAGTATCCCTTGTTACCCTATTCTGTGTATTTGATCCTTGAAATGATACCACACTGTTTTCATTCTGTACTTTTGTAATAATTCTTGACATTTGACTGGACAAGTCTATGGTAATGGACAAACATCAAAACATCTTTCTTCCAGCATATTCTTAGTGGACAAAAATAAACATGTTTATAATAAGATTTCTCATATATATTTGCATAAGTTCCAAAGGTAAAAAGCTTGAGATATAAAATAGAAAAGACAAGCCGGGCTCGGTGGCTCAGCCTGTAATCCCACGCCTTTGGGAGGCTGAGGTGAGTGGACTGCCTGAG
>NW_007253180.1:30624-62058 GCF_000164805.1 Carlito syrichta
TGTAGTTCCAGCTACTTGGAAGGCTGAGGCGGAAAGGATGGTCGGAGCCCAGCGGGTTGAGGCTGTGGTGGCCGGGAGCAGCTACTGCACTCCAGTCTGGGCGACAGAGTGAGACTCCAACTCAAATAAATAAATAAATAAATAAAATAAAATAAAATATAAAAGACAATATAAATATACCACTCTTGTGCCTCTGTAGTCCAAATAGTTATGAATTCAAATGTTTGTAAAATACAAACATTCATTGCTATTTTTTTAATTTGAAGCACCCAGCAGAGTCTTTTAGGGACCTAAACATCACACTCATTTTTAATAATAGCATCAGATTTCTCGGGAATGTTAAGGAATTATTAATATTTCATAAACATGTATTTACTGAGGAGAATACTATGTGGTGATAAAGAACTTACCTAACATTCACTTGCAATGTTTTTTGGAAACTGGATATTCCAAATGTCTGATTTTATTTCAAGAAGGTTTTTACTAAGTTTTATAACAAGAAGGTTAAAACTAAGATTTTACTAACAAGAAGGTTTTTTACCAGATCCCACATAACCCAAACCTTAACTCTCTGGCTATACCTGTTACAGTATATAGTACTTCTGATAGTACTATAGTCTGCCATAAACTCCTTTTTAAAATTATATCCATCATCTAATATGTTTATTTACATTTTTCTCTGCTTTTTTTTTAGTAGTCTCATAACCAACTAAAATAGCATTTACTTTATCTATCTATCTATCTATCTATGATCTGTTCTTTTCATGGGAATATAAGCTTCATAAGAGCAAGCACGTCACCTGGTACCTTGACTATTTTGTCATATCATGCATTATTTATAGTAAATTGAAACTTCTGTAACCAAGAGGCACATTTTCATAATTCATGTCAAATATCAACAGAGTTAGGAAGAAGCTGATCCCAACCTTTGTGGATAGCTTTGAGGGGTTCTAGATTTCAGGAGGAAGTAACTTAAGGCGTAATGAAAACAGCAAGAGAACTCGAATTAGAAGTGGAGCCTAAACTTGCTGCCGCTCATGACAAAAACTCAACGTACGAGGAGTTGCTTTTTTCTTTTTTTTTCCTCCTTTGAAGATAATTTTTTTATTTGGGTTACAATGGCTCACATAACTTTACATATATCTCCCAACATAGAAACATTAAAGAAAGATACAGAGTAGCATGATATATGATAGTCGTACAGAAAATAGACATGATTTAGGATTGTTTAGACAAACTATCACATATAGTACCTTACTTATGAAGTCCTTTGTAAGTTTTCTTTGTTGTTTACATTGTTGGGGTTCTTAGTTTTCCTGAATCTTATCTTCCTGAATGTCTTCCCATATATTTTATAGATTTTACTCCAATATGCTTTCAGATGTTGCTTCTGTCCCATTTTCTATACAGCTTTTAGAATGTCAGTTATACTTTTGATATGATTTTTCAACTATTGCCTAAATCTCTTCTCTGCCTTGTATTTTTCATTTGTTTGGCTCTTTAGGTCTCAAAGTGGGTATGTTCTGTTGCCTAATCTTCCAGTTTACTCTGTTCTTCAGCCCTGTCCTCTCTGAGGTGAAACCATTTTATAGAGCTCTTTATTTCAACAATGTTATTGTTCAGTGCCAGAATTGCCATTGTATTTTTTATAAAATGCAGTTCTGATATAACTACTACCTACACATATGAAATTACTTCAGCAAAAGAAACAAATTAAAAAAATATGAAAGAGAAATATGTGAATTAAAAAAAAAGAGAGAGAATAGAATTATCCTTAGAACTAACCATAGGGAAAAGCTAGACATTTGGCCCTAAAAGCGATCTACTAAGATTAGAACCCCAATCAGTGAGATTCTAAAGTAAACAAACCCCCACTCACACAAAAGGAAACTCAAGGAGTTTCTTCTTATGCTGAGCAAAAGAAATGATTTATTGAGATACAATCTAGTCCTGATGAAGGTGCTGTGCACATTGTTGGAATGAGAAGAAAGGATTTAAATTAGTCCATAAACTCGGTTGATCAAACAACAGCAGGGTTTGAGAGGACTGACTCCAATTTTGAAAGAAGTTTTACTGTAGGCAAAATGCTAGCAAACAGCATTACATGCTACAAAGAAACCCTTCTTCAAAAGAAGAGTCTATCAATTCAGAAAATTTCACTGTTGTCTTATTTGAAGAAATTGTCGCAGCCACCCCAGTCTTCAATCAACTTCAGAGCAATACCCTCCATCAGCAAAAAAAAAAAAAAAAAAAAAAAAATTGTGTCTCTAAAGTCTCATTTGATGATTAGCATTTTTAGCAATAAAATATTTTTAAATATGCACCTTGTTTTTTTAGAGATAATACTGTTGTTCACAACAGACTACAGTATAACATAATATAACTTTCATACACATTGGACAACCAAAAAATTTGTGTGATCCAATTGATTTCAATATTCACTTTATTGTTGTGGTTTGGAACTGAACCAGAAATATCTCCGAGGTATGCCTGTATATTATATTTTTAAAAGACACATCATCCATCTTCACCATCTAGAAAATTTATTTCATAGTGATGCTTTGGTTATTAAACACGTAAACTGAAATGATTTACTTTATTAAACTATAAACATTATAAAATTTTACTATTTGTTTAAATCTACATTACACAATGGGTGTACTTCATGGTTGAATTTCTATGATAATCTATGTCATATGACATTCCAGCAAGGAGAATAAGAGCACAATGTTTATTTTTAGTAAAATTTGCTCTTAGTCATTGACTTCAATATACAGGGCAGATTTCTAATATCCTTGTGTATTGTATCAGTCCTAAGAAAATATAACTATATTGAGGTTCAGCCATCAATCCTTATTCATTTTCTGGATATGATATTTCCAGGGATGGAGGTTTAGTTCCTTATAAGTTCATGATTATGTTATAGGATGGTTGAAGTAATCAGTGACTTATACATAATAGATATGTTCTAATGTACCTTCATTCATCTGCCTGATTTTATAGCTCTTCGTTTAATATGTTTTCCTGTTGTCAGTTTCTCTCATTTCCTAAAAATTGTCTTGGTTCAATTATACTAATACTCCCTCAGTACCATAGTATCATAATTACCTTCACTAACTCAATCTCTCCGTGAACCTACTTCCGCATATGAGTTGGGCCACTGAAATCCCTTTTAGTAGCTGTGAATTCCCACTGATCAGTGAACAAATGACCAAGATGTATTAACTCCTTTTTTACAGAGTCCAAGTTCTTTTGTATTATCCACTATTTTAAAAATAAATTTTTAAAAAGGAGCAAGAAAAACTTAGTCAATTAGCATTTTTGTCATTCTTTACACATTCAATGTTCACACTAATAAGCCTAGAGTCTGTAAATGGATAATAAAAGTTTCTCAAGGTGTTTTCCAACCATCAATAAATATGAACATTTAGGAATTAATGTAATTTTAATTACAGCATTCTTGAGTATTCTGATACTGAATAAGCTTACCTTTCTGACTTATGATGCCTTATTTTAAAAACAAATTCAATGATTTTAACTGCATTAGTAAGTGAAATGCATTCATGTTCTGCCGATAATCTCTACAGAATAAGCATTAACCTCACTGTATATTAAGGTTCATACATATTCATAGCACAGGGTTTAAAAAGCAAACATAAGTAGAATCAAGGCAAGAAATTTCAATAAATCTTAGTATATTGATTATTATATGAAAAATAGTTTATTCCAAAGTATTTCTTCTCTCTATGTGGAATAGTTTAATGGTGATTTCAGGGGTACAACTCCAGCCCCTGGAATCAGACTATTTTGGTTTAAATCTCTACAAGCACCTGTGTGACTGGAATATATTTCTTAAAGTTTTTCTCTGAATGCTTTCACAGTGAAATTAAGAGAGTATTATCTAGTTCACAGATTTTTTTGAAGTATTAACATGACAATATAAAGTGCTTGGTATAAAATCAGTCACATATTAAGATTTCCAAAGAAAGTAATTATAATTGCTAATAATATGTATTGTCCATATACAATTTTGGTTTTTTTTCTAAAAACAATAAGTTCAAAAATAAAATAACTTTTTATATAAAGACTTCTATTGCTAGAATACTTATAGAATATATTTTCCCAATTGGTACCATTTAAGAATGAAGGACACACTGAAATTTTTTTACCACAACTTGCTTCAATCGGACGGGCCTTGGCAAACCTAGACTTGTGGTGTCCCTAAGCAGGATTTTTCTGAGACAACATAGGGATTTCCAGAGGTTTTGTCTGGTTCTAAACTGACACATCAGACATTCTCCCAACAAAAACAGATACACTAAACCACGCCAGAGTGAGTGAAGAGAAAATTACATGCCCGTGCATTTTGAAGTAGGCCAGGTGAGAGGAAGATACAGAGAATTTCATTCCAGAACACTTAGAATAGAAGGAGTCATAATTTTTTTCCTCAAGGACTATAGTTAGGGAGGCCCAGTTTCCATGATTGCAATTTCATTAAAATAAAAAGTTTGAAATTTCATGATGCATCGATTTCTGTTGATCATCCATCAAAATATTCACCAGGAAATGAAGCTCTTTCCTGGCATTTTCATAGATTACTTAGCATTCTCTGGGATCCTAGAGTTTCTATAAAACATTCAAATAAATCTCTTGGTAGTATATAAATGAAAATGGTTTTGTCTCCTCCTAGACCAAGGGATAAAGTGGCTACCTTCCAGCTTTCCCATTCAAGGGAAAATACTTTCTATACTCCTTTCTCCGTACCCCATCTCATGTAAGTTCTAGTCTATTTTCTGAAGTTATATTGTGTCTTCTCCATGGTATTAACCACAAGATGAAGTGATGTTAATTAATTCCTTTAGGTGTTTGTTTATCAACTGTTGTTGTTATCTAAAAATAACCTACATGAGTTCTGGGGTTTTATCTGTCACTGCTATGTCCCTAATGAAGAAGAAGAACCCTTGGAAAAGTTGGCGCTTAGTACATATCTGTGGAATGAATAAAATATGTGCCTCTAAAATGAAACTGTTTTGAAAATATTGCCATTTTCACATGGTTCTGAAAAATACTATAAAATAATGATGCTTTTTAGAACGTAAGTGTGAAGTAGATACCAAAGTTACTTTTAGAAGTCAAAAATTGTAATAGCTAGAACGTGTATTTTTTAAAGAAAAAGATGAAATGGAACAAAGACATTTGCAAATGACGCAATATTAATAACCACGTACATTGGAGAATGATTATAGCTGTTTTTGAAAATTTGAAAATAATACATTTGACCCCGATGTTCAAAGGAGAGCAGAGGAAACCAAACACAAATCTGAGTGCAGAAATGACAAATATCATTATTAGGATTAAGGTTTATTGATAGATAGTTCAACCTCTACATGCCATATATGTATATATATGTGTGATTATATATACTTATATGTATATATGCACATAATATATATGTATTTCTGATATTTATCCTGATAATCTTATATCTTTTACAAATATTGAGATGAGTTTCACCACTACTAATTTTAGGCACATGCCATGTCTTCTTATCTTCCATGGCATTGACTAGATATAAAATGCAACTGAATTCTGGAAACTTAAGAGTACAGTAACGTGAAAATACCTAATGCATATCAATGTGAAAACTGAAGGCTGGCAAACATTCTCACCATATGTTAATATTGGGAGTTTAAACCTCTGTATTAGCCTTATGAAATGTATGTTTACCATCCTATCATCCATATTCTTTCTATACTTTGTTGTTTGTACAGCAATATATTTCTCACATAATCTCATATCATCTCTCATTTTATTTTGACAGAAGGTATTCAGGCAATGGAGTCATTCTTCACAGAGAGATACAGTAAAAGAACTGTATCCTTCAAATCAAATATTAGTCTAATTTTAGTCTGTTAATAGTTGGCTTAAGGTTGGTATTTATAACCTCATCGGTTTTTCCAAAGACAAAGCTCTGTAGTATTCTTTGATCACAAGAGGACACCAAATAAATAAATAATAAGCACACAGTAATAATGCATATGAACTCTGTACTGTTAACATTATGCATTTCTCCTGACATAATCATCCTCTGAAACGTCAGCTCTAAAATTGATGTTGCACAAAAAGTAAACAATTTTCAAATTAACGGTGAAACATTTGTGAATATTAATCCTGAAGGACAACTTACTTTCCCCATGCAAAACTATCCTCTTCGTTGTTTACAAAACATGAACATTTTATTTATTACCCTTTTGTTCCTATTTTTTTCTCATCTGTAAAATGGAGATGGCAATAATGTCATGGCCTTGAAGGTTGGTTTGGAAGTTCATAGAAGGTAACGCAGGTATCCTTAGGTCTTTTGCTGATAAAACTTGGATATCAATGCTGTCTTCTTTTTTCACTTAGTGCCGTAAAATTATGAAGATAGTGACTGTTATTTGAAAGCATGGGGGAAGTGTGTAGAGCTTCAGAGTAGACACAGTGTAAAACAGATTACTTTGTCTTCTAGGTGGCAGCTTGGGATTCCAACTTCCAACTTCCAACTCATACTTGCTACATAGTTTTCCAGAAACTATTACATTTTGTGAGAGGCCATACTTCTGCAATTTGGCCTGTGCCTTCCTGGTTACTGTTCTATTCTGTCATTTTGAACTTAACCCCACCCCAGCCTCCAATAAATGTTCCCTTCCACACAAGCATGCTGGATAGATGGCACTGCTATTGTGTAGATTATTATTAGTCTTTGCTGAGTGACCATACTAACATATAATTTCCTTACTATGTTCTGTAATCTGTTCAATATAAAACAATGTGTATTAGAGACCTTAATGTAGTAGCCAAATTCCTCCGTTACCATTTGCACTGAATTTCACAAAACTTTGTTATTTTCAAATTAAAATCTTATGTAATAAAAGTTTGTCATTTACAAATTAAAAACAAAAATTGACTGGCTTATAATTACATGATAATCTGCAACAGAATTCAGTCTGTGTCTACAAACATGTCTTCCTTCCGGCCACCATCATTTTCTATTCAGAAATAAAATCAGCTGAAAGCATGGTCATGCACCCTCTTGAGGGAGAAGCAGGGGACTGGTAAGTGATCGACAGGTTAGATTGTGCTTTGAGTTTCTTTCCTATTGTATTGGTGGTTCAGGAAAGAAAGAACTGGTCACTAACAGAGTGCCCTGGTTCAATGGAAGCATCTTCCCCACAGGGTTGAAAGAGCTTCGAAATATATCAGATCCCCTCCTAATCCCCAAGCCCACACATCTCCACCCTGAACAAAGAACACAAGAGTGCAAACAACACAAGAAAATAGGATAGAAATGGTGAGTGCCCCAGAATACCATGGGGCCCTGCTCTGTTTACATCTGAAATAAAATTCCCATAGCTAGAGGCACATCTTTGAATCGAGGTGAAATAATTATCTTCAGAAAATTACTATTAAAATATACAAATGGTTCAGCTCTCATTAACACAATGTCACAGTTTACTTTATCAAATTAAGGAGTTGCTGCTCTCAGGGCTCTGCAAATAAATGCAAAAAAAAATTGTTGATTTTACTCCAGGAAATTGAAAAAATTCTCAAACATAGCCCTGGGTGGGAAGGGAAGGTCTTCAAAGGATCCGCAGTGACATCTGTTCTCCTGAGGGTTGTAAGGAACATGCAGTGAATGAGTCATGACGCCTGAGGTACTCAGACTGTAGTGCCTTTGAAGGCAACTCTAATTTTTTTTTAGATGGTGTCTCCAATTTTTTTGTTTTCCTTAATGTGGTCATGTTGATGATGTGCCAGGACACTTAAAAATGCTTCCTTCTGTGTTTTAGGAAAAGTTAGAACAGAAGAGTAGATCTGTAACCCCTTCTACGCTGCAAATTTGCTATGTTAATTTTGAAATTTGTCCACAGCAAAGGTAGTTAAACATTGGGATAAGCTTTCAGAGATCATTATAAAGTATGGTTTTTTAAAAAAAGTTTTATTTTGTTTAAAAAAATCAGGAAATACACCTTTATTTAGTGGTCTTCCTGAAGACTAGGGAAAAAAGAAATTTGTCTTCCAAGGCAATTTCTTTAGCGTGGTGTTTTCATAAGATGTTGGAAACTTGAATATATTTGTATAATATACATGTGTGTGATGTGTATATCCTTTTAATATTTGTATGTGTTCAATGTAAAATTAATACTTCTGTGTATTTAATGTAAGATCAGTTAAAAGTATACTTAGGAGTCTTTTTTTGTAATCACCTAGATCTGAGGTCAAAGTTTAAGAACAACGCAGGCATGTCTTTAACTCAGTAGAATTGTGACTATTTAAAAAATATGTTTTCTTTCAACATGCAATGCAGTAATATACCCAGACTACTTGAAGATGCTTAGCTGAGATGTGGTATCATGAAGGCTAAACTTATGTATTTCATTTTAACCTTCCTAAGCTGGAGAATCTTTGGTAATTAAAGCAATTACTGAGCTTATGCCTTTGCAGTCATTCACAGGTGACAGTAGGAAAACATTATAGTATATCACATATATCCAATTGCTTTGTGTGCCAATTACACAACACTGTTACAAACACAATTATTATACTTGGAGTTGTTTATTCATCTGTTTATTTCCTGCTTTTTCTTCCTCTCTCTTGCTCGTAGATATATAGTAATGATGGATCCATCATTCAATTCATATTTTCCTGTTTTTATTTCCTTTTGATCTGGAATTATTTTCAATATGATTAAATAAAAACCAGTAGTATGTATCAATGTTATCATCAACTCTTTAGTTATGTATATTACATATGAATAATTTAATGCTGAGATGGGAATAAAAACTACTACACAGAAGAATCTCTATTTGGAAAAAGTAGATATATTTCTTATTTCTTACGTACCTAAATTTTAAAACTTTCCTGACTCAATAATTCCCCTATATGTGAGTACTTCTGTAAAAATAAGGGCAAATTCTGTTCTCACTCATAAATGGACCCTGAACATTTACCATAATACTCTAAGAAAGGGATTGGCAGTAGCAAGATACTGCCAGGGTGGGGGGGTGGAAGGACACAATGTCAATAAGAGTAGCTGATCTCAAACCAGGCAAAATGGGGACCAAAGGGAGGCTCAAACTTTACCTGTATGATGACCACTTGTATACTTACTCCTGAATTGTACACCGCATCTTTAAAATAAGAAAAAGAGGGGAAATACTAGGTTCAAGTATAGGATACATCATTTAGGTCCTTTGGGTCATAGTCTCATTATTTAATGTTTCAACTGCCATAGAAAAGATTGAATTCACAATCCAAGTCTATTTGAAGAAATGACAATAAGTGGTCACTGGTATTTGATCCCAAACTCTCCAATTTCCCATTTTGACAAGATACTTATTAATACTTTAAGAGTTGAACAATCAAAGCTTTCAAATAAAAACAAAAAAACTTGGCATTAAATCTATACCGAACCAATTATTTTGAGGAATTATTTTGAGCAATCTGAATAAGACTATAAATTATTCAAAAAACTCACACCAATAACAGTAACTTAGTGAATAGCAAAATTATCAACTGTCCTGAGACGCTTTCCTTCTTTTCTGTAGATCAGTTAAATAGATATTACTATGTCAGCAGGAAAACAAATACATTTTTATCTTGTAAAGCACGCCATTGAGAAAAAGTCTGGCTATAGGCCAATATAATAATTGGATTTTTTCCTATTTTATTGTTTATGCCAAATTATCTCATTATTGTGACAAAATACAATACTGTGACTAATACAATAAGGATAACAGTGAAGATTACATGGACAACTTTCTAAATGTTAACACTTAAAAACCAGCCTCCAGAGTAACTAGCAATTTAGCATGTATCTTTTGAAAATAGCTATAATGGAGTGTTCTACTTTGCAGAGTTATTTGTTATCACTTATGGAAACAATTTCTTTATCTCCTATGATCAGATCAAGATTGTGCATTTCATTGAGGATATTTCGCATTGCCTTATTTATGACATTGTTTAAGTTAACTTGCAAATTACTTAATGACCCTGATATCCCACTATCAGCATGATCTGATTTTGAGTTATCTGAACAAAAATATTATAGGAGTCTATTCATTTCTTATCTATGACAATTTAACAAATCTGTAAAATATAACAAACTTCATGTCATAACTGCAAAGAGGGCACCCACGTATTCTGAAAATTAGCACAGTCACAAGATGTCAGCATTTTCAACTCTGGTCACCAGTGGGATCAGTCTCATGTGTCTTGTACATAAATCGAATTAAAGACTTTGATATGTTGTGATTAACTGTCTCATTGTTAAGATTAGATGAAGTATAGTGCTAAAATTATTTAATGAGCAAAGAAGTAGATTAAGAGAAAGGTTAGAAATTAAATGATACTATGTTTTAAATATTTTTCAACATTATGGGTTTGTTCTTTAAAGGGGTAGAGCTAGGGATCTGTTGAAAGATCATTTAATTAAGAGATCTCAGGAATATTCTAAGATATTTCTTTTTTATTTTAAATATGTGGGGTACAATTCAGGATTAGGTATACAAATGGCCATTATGCAGGTATCCTTGCAAAGGTATTTCTTAATATAAATATCAAAACAACTTGACATAACCACAGGCCCTCTTTGGAACTGTCTCACTATTTCTTAAGGATGACAATGAAATACTATGTTCACACATCAGTTAATCCCTGCCATATTTAAAGCCCCAAAGGATGCATTACAACTTACAAAAGAAGCAAAAGACAACATGTAAGGATACACATAAGTAAAACAATTTTATCATGGCTGCATAATTTCAAAAGTGTAGGGATGAGAGTCTTATTGAATTATAAACCATGTGTAGAAAAATCACGGACATGGCCTGACAATTCCCTCAGAATAGCTATATTGGTTTTTTTTGTTGTTGTTGTTGTTTGTTTCTGTTTTCTCTGTGACCCACATTTGGAAAAAAGCTTTCAGGCAAATAAAATTGTTCCTCTCCTAATGCTACACGTTAGGTTTTGGAATATATTTTAATAAACGATTTTCTTGTGTGTTTAAACCAATTCTGTTCTTCTAGTTAACACAACAAAATCTCTCATTTTTAAAGGTTATCAATTAGATATCATGAAATGTAATGAGAATGGCAAGTCCATACTTTCATATTCTTGCTAAGTTCCACTCTCAATTATAATGAAATATATAAAATAATAAGTTACACTCGAAAGTAACAGCATGTTATCAAACCCAAATTTTGAAATGTTCTGTTTAATTTTCATAATAGGATATCTCTTACATGTTGGTTGAATAGGAGAGATAGTGACAAAGTGAAAAGTAGGATGAAGATTATTTCAAAATGTCAATTAAACTAAAATAAATGGAGTTCTAATAGTTTTGGCCTGTTGACTCCACTCCTGACCATTTAAACTTAGGCTATAATTGTTTTGACCATACACAGGACATAACTCTGGCAAAATGATATCACAAAGGATTTTCAGAATCCTCTAGTTGACACTGTGAGTGATACCATAGGTTGTAACTCCAACACAGAGTCAAGTGTGTGATGTGGAGAACTCCTGTTGCCAGTCAGACATTCCGGATAGTAGTGTTCTAAGTAACGGGTACAGTCAAAACAAGTTTAGATACACTGATGACTTTAGCTTTCAGGGTAAGAAATTTTACTTGAAAATGTTCATTTTGGGCATTGAAAAAATCTTTAAAGTGTAAATAATCCTTGGAGAGTTATTTCAACTAATGACCCAGCCTGAAAAGAACTGAAGCAGCAAAATTTTATGTCTAAACTTGAGATGGATTGTCACTATATTGTAGCGTTTTATAGTCTCTCTGGAACAAAGAAAATATCACCTTTTAATGTGAAGTTATAATTTAATTTTCTTAGCTGATGTAAACTATTTTTCTGACTTTTAATGAACTCAAAAAAATGCTTAATGTTTATATATGTCTTCAGATGTTATATGTGTTGATAACCTTGAGCCAATAAAAATAGGTTGCAGGATTGGCTAGAAATAAAATGGCACTAGTATTTTTCATTTTATTTTATGTAAATTATTTTAGACAAAAGTAGGAGAGTTTTTCTATGGAAAAAGAAGAGGCACTAAAGTTATTGATATCTTTTGATAGACTGTGCACAGGCTGCTTGGCTATAATAGTGTGGATATCGGGTGCCAGTTGCTTGAAAAGGAATCTGGGAATGTCCCCTGGAAACATTGGCTCTAGAGTCACTAAGGTCCATGGGATATATGATCTCCTTAGAGATATTAGGTTTGCTTCAAGTGGGCTGTTTATTGCTATACATATTTATATTAAAGCATATTCAAGCTGAAATAACACAGTAATCCTCAGCATATTCTAAATTTAAAATTCAATTTGCCATTAAGCTATCTAATTCTTGGTAGTACAATCAGATTGGTACAAAGTTTGCGTGCATATGCAACAAAATTATAATTTTATCTTACCCCTCATATTTTGAAAGTCATGTTATACTCTCAGTTGATCTTGTCTTCAAGTACTTTCAGCTAGTGTCCATTGTTTTTAGTAGATTAATCTTTAGCAAAAATATGGGTATATTATGGGAAAAAAGAGCAGACTACTATGAGTTTCGTGATTTGTGCCAAGGTTTGTTATTCAAGTCATCTGTGGTCAGTTCATTTTCCCCTGCTATGTGCAATGGAGCATCACCAACTGTATAGTAAAATATGGCCACCAATTCTGTAGAAAATAGGTCATAATATAATTCAATCACCACAAGAATGAATTAATAAGATTTGCATTGCATAATCTTGATGCAAGGGTTCTTTGTGTTTCATAAAAAAAGAAAAAGTTATATTTATATAATTTTTAGTTTTATATTTGTCTTTTATAAGTTTGACTCACAAATAATTAATGTTTAATGTTCTACTACAAAAACTAAGCTGACACATAGTCGTTAGATATTTTGAGATTATTTATTTTCATTGGAATATGCCTGCAATATTTTTCATTTCAATGAGAAATTGTGTTGCCTCAACTAGATTAAGGCTTTGTTTCCTTGAAGTCCTAGTTGCAAATTAGAGCCTGACCACACTAAATAAGAGCAATTGTGTTTTGCACTTAGTTCAATTTCAACAAATTTCTTTCCTAAAGACACTAGAAAAAAATAATTTAATCGGCCTTGATCTGCAACAGTTTCCAGAAATGAACTTGGTATGCTTTGAAATTAGTTTTATATGCATAACTGCAAGCCAGTGCTTTGATTACTCAAGTTGCCAAGTCCAGCTGAGTGTATATGGGTGCCCCTGTTTACTGGCACAGAGCATTGTATTATCACTGAGCAATATGATCTATGGGCCACAAATGCTTCAGTGGACACAAAGACTTCGTTGCAGGACTTCAAAGGACAGAAGGAAAAGCAACAAGTACAGGGTCAAGTCCATAGTAACTACCCTGTAGAGAATGCAGGTAGTAAGACTATACTTTCAGGGATCATTTCTATAGTTGAGAATGGAGGTAGTTATCTGGAAAATTTAGTCCCCCATCTAAAATATTTAGGGAAATCTTAGGATTAAATAAAAACAAACAATAAATTCACCCAGTTCCCAATATTTGTCCACAAATATATTTATTTAAATTGCACCTACCTCCCACACCATTCTCTTTTTCTGAAGTATATTGACATTATTTCAATTATGATTTATGTATTTGTCATAGCCCAGATCTTGTGAGGGAGATGGTAAGTATTTTAGGTGAAAGTAGAGACTAAATATTTTTTTTCAAAGAGTTTTCAGTATTAGTCCCTGGAATAAAGGACTCAGATTTCAGAATATTATGTTTATTCCTGTTTTGTTTTCTGTCAAGATGAAAAACCTCTGACAAAAAGTCATTCTGTGTCTGAATAGTTTTAAAATCATTTTTGATATTTCCACCTCACTCTGACGTTTTTTCTTAAATGATCACACAAAAATCCTTCAACACAAAATTCCAATAATGAGGAAAATCGAAATTTTATGAAAAAATATATATATTAATTTCTTGTGACCACCTACAGTACTCTCTAAATTGACAAAGAATGAGCATAAATTAGTGAAACTTAACTCAAAGCAAATAATATACTTTCATAAGGATAAAAGAGTCATTGCTTCCTATAAATTAACAAGTTTAAATTTGTCATCTTGAAGTTTGTGTACTTATTGTTTTAACCATATTGCCTTTGTTCATATTATTTTCTCTTTAAGTCTTTTATTTCATTGACGATGCTTTCTATTTCTTTGTTGTAGATTTATATTTTTGCGTTTCTTTCAAATGTGTTTGTAATTGTTCACTGAAATATTTTATGATGATTGTTTACAAATCAGTGTCAATCAATTCTATTATGTCCATCAACTTTGTGTTGACATCTATTATCTTTTTTCCCTGCTTTGATATCTCCCTGGCATCACAAGCCATTTTCCTTGGAAATAGACATATTTTACAGATTATACATGAGACTCTGTATCTTATTTAAATGTTATGTTTTTGCCGAAATGTCCAGCAAAGTGAGGCAGTATCACCGCCTCATGACCCTGCAGTGTAGAAGTCCACTTTTCCCATCTGCCATCTTTAACACCTTTAGAAGTGGGCTCTTTCTCACTGCTGGGTAGAGGTGGAAGTTATGGTTCCCCAGTAAACGTCCACTGACATTTTCCTGATTGGAAGTTGTAGAGGAGGTGGGACTAGAAACCATGTGGAGAGTTACTACTTCCTACATAGTGTCCACTGACATGAGGGTAGAGCATGGTGATGATCTCCTTACCATTAAGTTATGATGAAAGTTTTAACTGTCCACCGAACCTCCTCTAGCCCTCTGACACAATACCAGTGGTGAGAAAGAAGAGTGGCTTGTCATGGTCAGTTGGGGATGGGAGCCCAGGTCCTCCATACAGTCTTCACTGACACAGCAGGTATGACCTTGTTACTGTCCAGTGAAGAGGAAAGTTCTGACTCCCAGCTTAGCCTGACACCACCCTGAAGGGAGCATTCAGTTTGCCTTAATATAATGTGTCAACAGTAGAAGTCTATGCTTCCCACTTTGCCTTTGCTGGTGTGGGTAAATTTTGGGCACAGTCTTTTTCTGTGGTGTTTTTCTGAAACCTGGTGATTATTATCTAAAAGTTGTCTTGTTAGAATGGTCTTTTCATGGTCCTTGAGATAAAGAGAGAAGGTTTTGCAGAGTGTCTCTCTTTTTTTTTTTAATTTTAAAGATGTGGGGTGCAATTCAGGGTAGATATACAAATGTTCACTACATTCCTTGTATCCTAAAGTCTCTAACCCATTTTTCTTCTTTTAGAATCCTCCAATATTTGTTTTATATATAATGTTCAGGAATTTTAGTTATTTATGTTGAGAGAGATAGAAAAAAGTATGTCTACTCCATCTTTCTGAACGTAAAAGAGCTGGATTTTCTTTTTAGGGCATTAATTAAAAGTCCCTTATGAGACATAGCAATACAGAATTTTATTCTTCATCGTCACAACCAATTTGTGACAAAACCAGAATTTTCTACACGAGTTGAGATAATAAAAAAAAATTGGGATTCAAGCACTTAACGAAGAGTGGAAATGTTGTGCTGCTCAGAGAATGCAACAGTACCGGAAATATTAATTTAAAGACTATTTGCATATCGATAATTAGTCAATTGAGGAAACTATTGAAATTACTAAAAAAATTTAGAGGAGGAAAAAATACAGACTTTTGAAATAGACTATAATGAAAAAATTGAGAAAGAAGATAAGAAAAAAAAGATTGGCTAGTTCTCCAAAATCTATACAAAAATAGAAAATCGAATTCTTTTACTTATATGTTCTTCTCTAAACATAGTTTTGAAAACACACACTAAAAACTCAATGAGCACTTCTTATAATAAACTGGAATCTGTGCTGCAAAAGACAATGTTTGTCATTTTTCATTATATTAAAAAAGAAGATGCTTTAGGCTTTAAAAATATTGAAAAGAGATACCACAGTTTTGTTACTGCAAAAACATCGAAATAATTGTGTAACCTGTTTCTCAATCTTTTTACATTATGGGGCACCACTTAAGTCGTTTGGTAATATGTCATTCTGACTGTGAAGGCACGATAGATTCACTTACTTAGACTTATGTACTTCTATAATTCTGAAAAATGAAATGTTTATTCCCCACGTCAATAGCAGAAAGATACTCTTGGTTTTCAAATCTACTTTAATTCTCCAGATAAAGATATTGAGAAACATGTTTACTATTTCTCCTTCAGGAAACTCTTGTCTATTGCCAAGAGAGGCATATAATTTTATTAACCAACAAATACACAAAGAACAGGAGAGATGATGACAGCAGACGGGAGATATCAGTGAAATTATAGAAGAGTAAATCAGTTTAGAGTGGCAATGGATTTTGAATAGCAGTGAGCATTGAAACTTAAGTGTAAAAGGAAAGGGCACACCACAAATAATCAAGCCGAACTATATTGTGGTTCCCTAGAAAGTTTTGCTTATTAGCGTGAATAAATATCTCAGGAGTAAGAAGTACTTTTTTCTCATAAAGAAGTAAGAGGTGGGGCTGAAAAACAGGATAATTAAAGTCTATGTATGAATAGTAGAAATTCTAAATTTCCTATTCTCTTCCCCAAATCTAGCAATTAGAACTCCCCAATCTAGGAGAGTAGTATTTCACTATTCAAAAAAATTTGCATTTTCTTTGCACCTAGACTTATCCATGTACATAAATCTCCAAATGATATTTAAACACTCACCAGAAAGTGGAGTGAAATCTTCTATCATAAAATCCAGGAATAAAAGAAAATAAACAACAAAAATAATCAGAAAGGGCAGAAATAATGCAGGGAGCAGAATCTGGAGCCGAAGCCACATATATATTGACATATATGTGTATATCTATGTATATATGTGTGTATACACACATAAATACATACATTATATCATTTGCAAATATATATTATACATATTATAATTACTTTTTTCTCATAAAGAATAATTATAGACATTTATATGCATATGTGTATATATTCTCCTCAGGGAGATAATAGAACATACTTACTCATAGTTTGTGAATATGATATCATAACATTAAGAATAATCAGAACTAGAAAGAATTTACGAAAATTTAAAAATATGATAAGAAAAGTTTAACAAAATTTCATTGAACAGGTGGAAAGCAAAATTCAGAAAGTCACCTGAAACATAAAACAATTAGACTCAGAGATGAAAATAAAATCTTCGAAAAAAAAGTTTCAATAGCTGATAAAAGTCTTAAACATACACACACACACACACACACACACACACACACACACACATACAATAGAAGAAATAAATTATCAAAGGAATAATTCAAGAAAATTGACTCCAACATGTATTCTTATATCAAAGGAATCACAAAATTAGCAGATCAATTAATGCCAAAAAGGTCACTTTAAGATATATCATACGCCACTGTGAAATCAAAATCTTGGACTAAAGATAAGATCCTAAATGGTTATAGAACGATATTTTTTGTTTAAGAAAGAGAGAGATAAATAAAGAAATACAGAGAGAAAAAAAGGGAGGGAATGAGGTGAAACAATGCCCTTTAAGAAGAATCAAGAAGCAAAATGGCACCAATCTTTAATATAATGTACACACACACACACACACACACACACACACACACACACAGAGAGAGAGAGAGAGAGAGAGAGAGAGAGAGAGAGATTGGAGGTATTAAACAATGTATCCCCCTGTATTCTTCAATGGAGGAGGAGATTCAAGAAAAAGAGAAAAATAAGATTTAGTCAACAGTGATTCAAAACAGAGGTGAAGCAGAAGTTGTCATACCTTACTGATTATTGTTAAATACAGAATCATTAAAGCACTTTAAAAAAAAGAACAAAAGAGAGAAAGTGGGGAAAAAAATGAAGGAAGAAAAGAATCAAGAAAAGTAGAGGAAAAAATGCTTAAATATTTCTAAACAAATTATTAAATATCTTGAATATCAAGCCCTGCGGGCTGGTAGTTGTGCAGCAGGGGCAAATACCATAAACCTGTGAGTTGTGAAGGCCATGATAGTGGTCTTAAGTCTAATGGGATGCCACGCGAATATCTTTATAAGTTGTGTGGCTTAAGATATGAAGTGTATGAAGAGGAAAAAGAAATCATAGAAATTCTGCTTGCTTAAAGGCTTTTAAGCCTAGCTAGAACTATTATATATAGGCAAAAAAAAAAAAATTGCAAACCAGTCTAGAAGCTGAGAATGTTCAGACTGTTGAGATATATCAGCTTTCTTCACATTCTAGTAATCAATATTCAGGGCGGGGAGTACATGTTGAATTTTTTAATGGGACTCACAGGCTTGCATACTTTTTCAGGTATACACATATATCTGAAATGTAGAGATTTTTTTTCAGTATTCAGTTCCAGATTCTCAGTTATCATATTTATTCTTAAATTTTAATTGACCTGCCAAGAGGTTGCAATATTAGTTTTACTTTCCCATCTGTCCTGCCACAATCCTACTCTTTATAAAAGCAAAGCAATTCCCTTATTCATCTCAAATTGTTAGTGTGGAACATTGTGCGAGGGTGGAAAAATTTCAAGACACCAACAAAAAGGTGATTACATACAATGATGCTTCTGGTGTGAAAGTTAATGGCAGAGTAACAAATTCTATTACAATTCAAGAGGGCTACAAATTTCAGATTTCAACAAATTTGATTAAAACTTAATTAAGTTGACAGATGGTAGATCGTGCAATCTATTTTTATAATATTTTACCACGCTATTTTGACTCCAATACTCTGTATTATGAAAATAATTGAGCCTCACTGTACAAAACTGGCTTGTACATGAAACTTTAAACTTTCATCAATAAAAACAAAGGGTAGGGATAAAATTCATGGTAAAATCTGGCTAATTCCACCCAAAGTAGTATTTATTCACAGATAATATGTAACCTATTTAGAGAAAAAAGGCGAAGAAAGGACATATTTCCAACACAACATTAATGCTTCATGTTTAAAATTTTTCTGTTAGGTTTCTACTTCTGGGTCTGGTGAAGTATGTTGTTCAAGCCAATGTCCTCTCGTTGAACAACCAGAAAAGCTGAACAAAATATGTTAACGTATCTTCTTGAAGACTGATAAAAGACTTTAGAGGCTAGAAGGAATTGTCACACTTAAGGTCTAGGAAGGTAGAAAAGTCCAGAGAGGAGAACTTAGCTGTTGGGATAACTGTTCCAAAAGAGTCATTTATCTGTTCCCATAGTAAAAGGAAAGCTGTGTGAGAAATGCCAAGGAGCTAAGCGAGCTTTTAATAGACTTGTTGATTTGAGGAGATACAATATAGATCCTAGTACCTGGCAAAGAAAAGTTTCATTATTAATAGCCCTCGCTTGACTCTCATCTCCTCTTGAACTCTCAGTTCTCTTTTTGATTTCTTAATTCAGTGCTGTCAACGTAAAAGACAGGAGTAAGGTAGGACAAGCCAGGACACCATACGTGGAGGGGTAATGGAAAGGTATACATGGACAATCTAAATTAATATGCACTCAGTATAGCTAGCATAGATAATTAAAATAATAAGATTTAAAGTGCATAACAACAATAATATAAACACTAGCCATCATCCATCATGTATTGGGTCAAAAGGGAGATCTCAACAAATGTCAGAATTACAAATTATGGTAAAAATGTTCTTCATACATTTTTTAAGAAGGATACTGTATGTTAATTTTTAAGTATTTTTAAATCCTAATGAGTGTTTCACATACAATATAAGTGTAGAAACTTCCCATTCTAGACAATAAATATAAGTAGTAAAACCAGAAAAAATTCAAAAAATGTAAATAGATACGTGTACATACTCCTAACAAAGAAATTCTTACTTGTTTTTACTTTTAGATATAAAAGTTTCTCTGAATATCTTTTCCTTTGCCTCCATTTAAGCAAACAAATTTTTAATAATGTTTCAATGCCGAGGAAATTAATTAGGATATTATACAGTTTTATCCAAGTACAAACCTAGAAATTATCCCTGAAACACTTATGACGGCAATCATTGATTGGAAAATCAACTTTTTAGATTTTTACCTTATTCCAAACCAAAACATATATGTAAAGAAAATAATGAGCAAGCAAGACTAATTCTCTATGATAACTAGATAGTTATAAATATTTAGAATATGTGGTACAAACCGGGAAGGAATAACTATCTAAATCCAATGAGTATAGGCCTGTCCAAATTAGAAGTTCACTTTATTTCCAGTTAAAGACTTAAGGGGAAATCAGATGAATAGAATGCCAAAAATAAATTAGGTCGATCAAATTCCAAAGTAGGATTTATGAAATTTGAGATTAGTGTTTATAAAGGGTCTCAGGGTACTTATGATTATAATTTTAATTTCTAAAATGTAATTAGACAGATTCACATATTGTAATAAACAGAAAAAGCAACAAATTAAGATGAACACCACTGGGTTAATATTAATTGATAAGTAGAGAAGTATCTGGTATAATGGGATAGATTTACTTTTGGGAGAATAATACACATCATTTAAATATGATCTCTTTATAAAGACAAAGCTTGCCTCTCTCACCTCTCTCAGGATGGGAAATCATTCATGACCATGTGGAAACACTTGTTTTCAACAAGTTATGCTAATTAGCCCTAGGATGGTTTTATAACTTTGATCACTGCCCAACTCCATGCCTCCTCACAGCAGTTAATATTAAAATATGTTGGTGTGTGTATTCTTCTACTAACTAGAGTCCTGTGATTCATCTTTATGCCTCTCAAAACACCTGTGCCTTCAGAGACAGACTGTTACAAAAGTATATGAGGTCATTTCTAAAATATAGTGGGGAACTGACTGACACATATCTAAGACATGAAGCTGAGGTCGTTTAAAATGGGAAGAGGGGGGCTTTTATTTTCCCTGTAGATTAAGAAGCACAATAATTTGCAAAAATAAGGGCTAGGTGGTTCAGGGCATATATTTGAAGAGAGTAAATATTTCCCTCTCTAGTTCTCCGAGAGTGAGAACTAGAGAGTGACTCAACTTAAATAATCTTGTGAAACTTCTGAGCATTTTAAAGAGCCCTGTTCAATATACTAAGGATAACTTTAAAGTCACCTGGTTGAGTGATGAACTTTGGTTCTACTTGGCAGCACAGACACAAGCACAGACAAAGCAGAAATAGAGATTTCTTTAGACTTTACGTTAAGCCACGTAGATAGGAATGATGCATGGAGAAATGGATATGAGAAATCAGCATATTGACAAAAAGAATGCATGAATTTATGACCCATTTAATATTAGTTCAATAGAACGTTGTTTTAGGACTTGCAAAATTCGAAGGTCTCTCTGAAAATGGAAAACATGGCTCTCTCAAATTTCTCTCTGAAAAAAATTGTTTTAATTTCATTTGTACCTGAAATGAAGAAAGAATTGTATGGCAACAATTGACATAAATCACACAAATGTCTTCAGGCTTCTTTTTATCCCTATCAAAAGCATCATCCCGTAATACCAGTTATCCTCCCTGGTGCTAGCAGTCTCCACAAAGATGGGATTCTCCCAGGTTCTGAATGTTTCTGGGCTCCAGAGTTTGTGAGTCTATCAGTAATGGGTCACACGGCAACCTCTTCCTAGGCCTTTCATCTAATTCTGTGAAAGCAATTAGACCTAGAACTAGGGGCACACCAATAGTCACATCCATTTTATAATTTTCTTTAGGGAATAAAATGTGGCTTTATGGTGCTATCTTGTCGATTTTTTTTAACAACCTTAGAACACTAAATTGTGTTTTCTCTGTGTTTAACAACAACTTGAAAGTGAGAAATTTCTAAAAGCAAGGGTTTAGGCACAGAAACTTTAAAAAATGTGTATAATTCTCATAGATTTTTGTATAATTCTCATCAATTTTTCTAAAAGCAAGCATTTAGGCACAGAAACTTAAAAAAAAATTTTGTATAATTCTCACAGATCTTTCTCAGCAAAGAAACTCTTATATCTTGGTGAGCCTTAATTTAAAACAATTGACAACAGTCATAGTTGGTAAATCTCCCTTGAATGAGAGGGAAAATTTTTCCATGTTCATGTCAAGTGATATTAAACCTACTGTGGGTTTTCAAGAATTGAAATGAAGATAAGAAGTGTTTAATGAACAATGGAAGCATAGAGAAGTTAAAGGACCGGGTGTTTCCGAGATGTCAAAGACAGGGGTTGTTGGAATTTTTGAGCAGGTAAGTCTACTGGAAGTGTCTGATGTCAATGTAGGGGCGATTTAAGGTAATTTCAGCTTACAGGTTGCAAATGTGGAAGCTGATGGCAGATACTAAAAAAATTAAAATTCATTGAAGATAAGGAAATCAAAGAACTGAAAGGCCAAGGTTTAAATGGATCATCCATGTCTTGAACCCTGCTGGACTCACAATCATTTCTAAGATTAAAAAAAATCTTAGTCAATATCTTTATTGGGTAAATGGATAAATGAATGAATGAATAATGCATTGAGAAACTTCAACTGGAGTAATGTCTCCTGAATCAATCAGCTTTTTCACTTATTGAATAGCAAGTATCATTAATTATCAGAACTATTCTAATAGCCTCCTAAATGGACTGTGTTCAGACTTTAAGTGTTTTCTGACATATTCCCCAGGCTGGCATTAGTTATTTTCCGAGTGTGCTTTTTTGTAAGATGATTTCCTACTATCAAAAAAATATAACTCAATGCCCTTCACAGTCTGGTTTCAATCTAATTTTCCATTTCCATAATTTTCATTATTATATTTTTTCCTTTTCTATCTTCCTATTAAGCATCCATTACTCATTTCTTATTCTCACTGCGCCATGTAACATTGTATCTGTTTTACAGTATCTGATTATCTTGTCCACAGAGTATTCCTGGAACACGCCTCTGCTAGCATGTCTTCATTCATTCAAAAGTACACAATGATTTTCTTCAACATTCAATGGTTCAGCAATAAAGATAAGTTGGCTAACAAGAGAGAGATTTTCCAAGAAACAGATAAAGTAAATAAATGAACAGAACAATCATTACTTATGATAAGAGTCAGCAAAAGAACAAAAACAAAAAACAAAAAAGAGGAGTTATCACACACATTCTTGTTTTTCTTTGTTTGTTTTGAGGCAGTTACCTAGATAACTAATCTCAGTAAAAATGTAGGGAAGGCTTCTCATAGAAGGTAGCATAGTTAAATATGAAGTTTAAGACATTTGAAAAGCAGAAGTCAGAGTTATGAAAGTTCAAATAATTCCTGAAGAAGAAAGAGGATCTGAAAAGTCTGATGACATAAGTGGCACCAGGTGAGTTTGGGAGACAGGTTGGGTTGAGATAAGGCAGTTTAGACTTTTATTAAAATATGGCAGGAAGTATGAAAGCTGTTTTAAATGTGACATGATTTGATTTGCATTTGATGATTTGATCACATTTTTTGGAGAGTGTGGAATGGATTGATGCGTGCTGCAGTAACAGAGATGATGGAGACATCTTCAGTGTGGAGAAGTGGGCGCATACATGGTAGAGAAAATCAAGTGTTTGCTGATGGTTTATATGTAAGAGGTCAGGAAAAGGAAGAAGTCAAGAACATGTGAATTCTGACTTAAGAGATGTGTAACTATTGATATCATTTTGTAAGAATATAAGATTGAGCTGGGCTCGGTGGCTCAGCCTATAATCCCGCTCCTTTGGGAGTCTGAGGTGAGTGGATTGCCTGAGCCAGCGGGTTCGAGACCCACCTGGGCGGGGAGACCTCATCTCTACAATAAATCAGAAAATCAGCTGGGCGTGGTAGCACATACCTGTAATTCCGGCTACTTGGAAGATTGAGGCGGAAGGATCGCCGGAGCCCAGCAGGTCAAGGCTGTGGTGGCCGAGAGCGGCCACTGCACTCCAGTCTGGGCAACGGAGTGAGACTCCAACTCAAAAAAAAAAAAAAAAAAAGAGAATATAAGATTGATGAAGGGAAAGCTTATGGGGCAGGTAATTTATCAAAGGCTCTTCTTTGGACAACATAAGTTTGAGATGTCCATGAGAGAACCAAGATTTCTCATGCAAACAACTGGGCATGTACGCCTGGAGCTTACAGGGTACAATTGATATAAATATATAGTATATTCACATATCCATATATAGAATATATTCATAAATTAATATATGTAAGGAATGTGTGAATGTGTGTGTATGTGTGTATATATGCGTTGTAGGCATATCTATACATCTATATACCAGTTATATACATAAACATATGTATATATGCCAGTCATATCTATACATCTCATCAAATAGATTTACCTCTGTGATATTATCACCCTTCATAGCATTTTTATAGCACTAAAGGTTTAGTTTATTTCATAGCTTACTGTATACATGTTTGTTATGTTACCTGGTAGCAAGATTCTTTAGGGAAGGTTTGAAATGCGATTCTTTTCTTACATCTTCTGTATTACTTAAATTGAGTGTGTATATATGTGCTTGCATGTGTGTCTTTTCTGTATAACGTATGATTGAATTAAGTTTCCTGGAATTTTCAGTCTTGAATACTTCTGTCCGGCTATATTTTTTCTGTTCCATTTGCTGAACATTGCTTTCTACATATTAATATGTCTAATTCAGCCATAAATGTAGGCAATCTGGACACTCAACTCTACTTTTTTCTTCCCAGTAGTAAGTTTTATAAATCAAAGTCTAAAAAGGCATTTGTGATCTTTGCTGCTATAAAAATAACCACTGACTCATTCAGTGCATTAGAGTGGCAGAAGAGGGAAAAGGAAGTTTAAGTACATTACGCAAATTAAAGAACTTTAGATAGAATTACTGACCTGTGTTATGTGGGTTAATATCATGGGGTGGGTGAGATAAACAAGACATCTTTTTGGAGTTATTATATCAGTAGGAAAAAAGATGTTATAAGTGGTGTCTCTGTAAGTGGTGTACATATTTTCATCTCCAGCAAGGGAAGTATCTCCCACTGACCAAGAATAAGTCCTGTGTTCTTTGGGGTTGTTTGTTTTGTTTCACCTTGTTGTTTACATCTGGCCTTCTCGTATTATACCCTTCTCGCCACCATTCTATTAATTATCCCTTTTCAGGTATTTTCATGCCTGATTATTCCTTTGGATAGTTGTTTTTAATGTCAAATATCAGTCCATTTCCATGTAGTTTTCAAGTTACTATCATTATGTTTGAATTATGTGACATAGGGAATTTGATCATGATTTGGCGATCAAATTAAATCTTTAACTAAATTAGATAGAACATCAGTATCTAGGCAAAAGCCCATGAGAAAAAACAAATTCATGCTTTCAGAAGCAAAAACATATTAAAAAAAGAAACTGTGAGCCTGAAATTACTTATCTAAAACAAACAATTTAAAATGCAATGATTGAAAGTTGCTGATAACTAATTTGAAATGACCCTGCAGACTTTAAATAAGTAACAGTGGTAAAAACTTGCATAAATATCTCCACACCTACACTGAGCACAAGAATTATTAGAATGAGCTTAGCCATGTTCATGTATCCTACTTTCCTAATCAAGACATAACATATTCCCTGAACTTTTCCATAAATGGCATAATGAGCACCAAAATCATGTGCATAAAAATAACAGACGTGGGCTGCTTTCTTTTCTGGTTAATATCACCTGTGTATGTGTCACACACTGTGTATTTAAAGGGATCTGAAAGGAAAGTGGTTTTTCAAACAGGAAATGAAACTACTGCTACTAAAACGTGAGCTTGCTTTATTGCTCAGTACTTAAAGAACAAAAGAAAGAATGGTAACATTAGAAAGAATGGCATGATGGACCAATGTTGGTCAGTCTCCTGGAAAACATAATTACTCATAGCTGTTCAACTCTGATAAAATAAATACCCATTATAGTCCTAGAATTAATAGGCTGAATTTTTTGTGTAGAGATAAGTTTCCTAGCGTCTTTAAAAAGCTCTAGAAAGACTGCATGGGCGTGTCTGTGTGTGTGTTCATGTGTGTGTCTATGTGTGACATTTCCCTCCTATTGCATAGAAATAAAGATAAAATATCACTCTTTGGAATTGCTGGAGGTGATAATAGCAAATATGCATGGAAAATCAGAGTAATTCTAAAGTTTGATGTCAGAGAGATTTTATAAAATTCCTTGTATTCTTGACAGCTATGCCAGTGACAGGCTTTCAGTAAAGTTAAACTATACATACTTTTTCTTATTTGAAATGACCAGATATATAATTGATTATATGAATATAAAGCCTATATTTTTTTCTTTTTTACTTATTTTTTCATTGAGAGTTGTCTTTTAACGAGACATGCTACACTTTAAATATTATAAGAAAATTATGACTAAGAAATACTTTTGGAAATAATAATAGATTCAACTGCAAATAAAAATATATATGGCTTAAGCTAGTATTCCAGAATATTCGAGAACATATTCTTTGTCTTTAAATTTGCATCTATTTTGAATTATGCAATGTGAGTGAATTAGAAATCAATATTTGATCTCTTATTTCTAGCTTACCTACTTTTTCCAGTGCCATACTTCAAAAAAAGAGTTCAGGAAATGTCCTTCATGGGTCTGTCATCTCTCAGATGTCACCTTAGACAGTTTTACTCTTATACCCAGAGCAGTGCTTCTCCCTCCATGGTAATTTGCATTTGGCACTTTATCAGGCATTGATTTTCACTTCTGTTCCCAATACAGCCGTAAGACTTGGAATGTCTGAGTTGTGTTTGATATTTCATTTGGGAGTTCTTGTATTCTTTCATTGCCACAAAAATCTATTTTCCAAGGGACTAGAAGTTATTCTTTGAAGTAAGTCTAAGATCGCTAATGCTTTAATTTCAGAGTGAAAGGTGTGGTAGTAGTTAACTCGGCTGCTGAAGGAGGAAGGAGTCACTCAATCTCTTTGGTTAATGAAACACCATTATATACATCTACAGAATGCTTCAAAATTATGTTTACGTAAAAATTGTAGGAGGTGACACAATAAAGAATAAAGATTAAATTCTGAAAAGTTAGTTTTTCTTTTCAGAATTATTGCCTCAATTCGCAGAAATCAGAAAAGGTGATTTTAAGTGACAATTATCTGTCTACATTTAAGCTATACAGAACTATTCATTATTAAAGCACACCAAGAAGCTTCCATGAAGATATCAGAGTTCACTAACACACAGGGTATCACTCTGACAAGTATTAGAATATAAATCTTCATAACTTCTGTAAACAAACAAGTATGTTACATTCTAAGGCAAAATTAAGGAACCACTCATTTTATGAGTCAGACTTCAAAGTTCTTCCATTCCTATTATAGATAATTCAGTGTATTCCAGTTTAAGCAGATTGATGTCCAATATTTATTCTAAAATGTATATTCAATAAAGGTCAGACTCCATTTATAAGGAAGACTAGAAAATAAAAATAGATATGAGGAAGAACTGCTATTATGTATTTAAAGACTATTGAAGTCTTTATTAAGACTTAAGCTAGATAAAATTAGAAATGAACATATTTTGAATTGATGTGTTGAAATAGCAGTTAGTTCCATTCAACTAATGACTAGAGTTGTCCCAAAAGTGACAAGGGAGTTCCCACAAGAGTGTCCCGAGCCAGCTGAGATGGGGCCAGTTGAAATTCCGAAGAAAGAAGCAGTCAACACCGGAGTGATCAGTCCAGAGTGGACTACAGCAATGCTCAGGAGGAACAATGAGAGACAGGGACGGTCTACCTAGGTAGGAAGCAGGGAGGTGGTTGGGGTATGTTTACATAAGGATTTAAGGAATGTGACTCACGGCACCCAGCCAGCTTCTTTCAGTGTCTTGGGCCACAAGCTATATATCTTTATCAGAGCCTGGGGCTGTTCAAGGCCCCGGTTCAAGCTTGCAGCTACCTGGGTAAGAGAGCTTCAAGGCACTGTGATTTTCAGTCAGGACACAGAAAGAAAGCAGAGAAAAACTGAAGGACCCTAAGAATAGTGTTTAACATATGAATTTTAAAACCACAATACTTCACTTCTCTCACCTGTTTGGTTTTTAAAAAATGCAAAAAAAAAAAATATCAAACACAAATAAACTTTTAAAAGCCTGAATAAAATGACATACAGTTCTGATTCCTATTAAAGTCCCTAATGATGCTCATTACAACCCTAACTGCATTTTAATGCTGAAACAGAATATCTCTATTTATCATCAGATTAGAATATGGATGCTGACAATTGACAAAATCTAATAATAATTGAAGAGTTCACAAAATTCAAAACTGCCTGTGTCTATTGTTGGCTTGAAAGAAAATGCGTGATGGATGTTGATCAGCTTCCAGAAGAAGGGAAATGACACTTTCTGAAAAAGGAGATAAAGGCATCTCAAAAGACTCAGTGGCATCATTCACTTTAGCAAATAAGCATAAGACAGAAAGACTTTCCGACAGAAGTCACAAGACACAAAAGGAATTGCTTATTGAATAGTTTTTCATTTTAGGGAGGTTAATATAAACAAAGTTTTCATAGCCTTAAACTCTCAGTCATCTTCTACCCCCTTTTAAAAGCTTTGCTAGTTTTGTTTGTCATTCTGTATCTGTTTATGTGGTTTTCATTTTTGGAAAAAAAAAAATCATTTGGTTTTTGCGGTATTTGGGATATAAAGACGGGAGAATTCAGACATGTAGGCCAGTATTAGTCTCCGGCCCAGAAAAATGGAAAGGTTAGTAAAGGTCAGCTATTCCATAGGATTCTCTGTTTGGATTCTCTGTTCTAGCAATTGAAGTATTGTCTTGATATCCTATTAGTCTAGCATGAAAACTAGCACATTTTGATTCTGTCAGTCTATTAAAATGTTAAATTTTAAAGATTTTTTAAATTTTATAATTGAAAAATGCTTATTATAGACAATTGTGTAAATATAAAAGCTATGAAGAGCAAAGTAAATATCATTTATGATCTCATATGCAGAGATAATTATCGCTGAGACTAGGAGTGCTTCTCATTGTCTTTTGAGTTCTATTGAACTCTCTCTACTCTGTTCTCTAATCATTTTTTCCTCTACATTGAATCATTAGCATAGTTTTTCTGGTTAAAAATCTCAAAGAATTCCCACATATTATTTGAGACAATCCCACGGAAATGAACGCTATCCTTCAAAACGCAAAATAGTCTGTTCCAAATTTTTTCTGCATTAGGGTAATGTCACTCATATGTTACAGATCCTAGAGGCTGGCTGGGAAGTGTGACCTTAGTTAGAGTGACCTTGGGAGCCTCTCTCTGGACTGTAGGAGAACTTTGGCTAGCATGACGATCACTCTAGATTATACCACTATCTTTCCATTTCACTGACCTGACTCAATTTCTGTTTGTAATCTCCATTTTCATTCATTCATTCAGCAAATATTGAGAACATACTCTTTGTAAAAGAAAACCCCAAACTCACATTCCTACTTTCATAAAACATACAGTCTGAATGGTTTATATTGTGTTCCTGAGATGAAAAATGAGATTGTATACTCTCTTTACTCTTCACATTTCACTTGGTATTTTAAGTTATGAACTTACTTTTTTTTTTTTTTGAGTTGGAGTCTCACTCTGTCGCCCAGACTGGAGTGCAGTGGCCGCTCCCGGCCACCGCAGCCTCGGCCTGCTGGGCTCCGGCGATCCTTCCGCCTCAGCCTTCCAAGTAGCTGGAACTACAGGCACGCGCTACACGCCCGGCTAATTTTTTGATTTATTGTAGAGATGAGGTCTCGCCTGCCCAGGCAGGTCTCGAACCCACGGGCTCAGGCAATCCACTCACCTCAGCCTCCCAAAGGTGTGGGATTACAGGCTGAGCCACCGAGCCCGGCTATGAATTTACTTCTTGTGAATAACATTTCTTGTCTGGTAACTTTACTGATTAAGGATTGGATTATATTTTAAACATACTAGGACACTGTTTCCCAAGCAACTGTCTAAGCATCTTGCCAAAAATAATTACCAAGAGGGATAGATACTGATTGATTCTCACGTTCCTCTCAGATATGCTTTTAAATGTAATATATTGGTTCTTAAAAGTTACTGGGCCAAGTGTAAGCAAAAACAAGCGGGGACATCCCGAAGCCAGGTTTGGGCGGCTAACAAACAGCAAACTGTATTCATTCTGACTATATCTCGTGAAAGCTAGGGAGAATTACAGTCATCCAAGTACAGTTGTACTCTGATATTAATTCACTCAGAACATTCCAAATTGTGCTAAAAAAGCCTTCAGATTACTGAAGATTACTATCAGTATATCTATACAAAATTTAATTTTGACAATAAGCTTAAAAGCATAGCATCAGAATAAGACTGACATTCTAGACTACTTTATGTTGACAGACAAATATGTTTCTGAATCAAAAAACTTATGTCAAGAAAATAAGTATATGTGACATGTAGCTAAATTAAGATATTATATATAATGTTTCTCACTCTAAATTTATTCCTGTACATTTGTTGAAGTGTGTTTTCTTTAGAAAAAAATGTTCTTTTTATTTCTAAAATTATTTTTTATTTAAAATGGCTTCTAATTCGTCAAATTATGAGAGCGGTAGAATTAATTTGTGCCTGATGTTTCTTTTGTCATTTTAATGGCATCAGTTGACAAATTCAGCAAGGAATTTTCTCTGTTGGCTTCCTAGTTTGTTTTATTTGACTTTTGAAAAGTATTCTAGGTATTGGAATTATTGGAACCATGATGCTTGAAATAACACAGCAAGCTGAAAGTTTTAAAAATTGCATGTAGAAAACACCAAATTATCTTAGAAACAAAATTGTATGAAATTTGTCTTCAACAGAGATGAATCTACTAAATATGATGTAGGTTCAGGCTTCCAATTATTGATATCCTAAGAAACAAGAAAGAAAAGGGGGGGAAATGGAAAGGGAAATGCAGAGAAGGGAAAGAAAATCTAAAACAAAAGAATAGAGAGAGGGAAGAACACTGAAGTAATACCTTCTGCTAATACTCTTTCAACACATGCTACTTTTATTCAATGTCCTTGATCACCTTATTCTTATTATACCCACAGTATACTGTTTTTATAAACTTTACACATTTTTAAAAGTTGATATAAGCCAGATGTGGTGGCTCACACCTGTAGTCCCAGCACTTTGGGAGGCAGAGGCGAGTAGATTGCCTGAGCCCATGGGTTCAAGACTAGCCTGGGCAACTTGACGAGATCTCATCTCTACAATAAATCAAAAATATTATCCAGGTGTGGTGGTGTGCACTTGTGGTTCCAGCTACTTGGAAGACTGAGGCAGAAGGATCACCTGAGCCCAGCAGTTCCAGCCTAGGTGACAGAGGGAGACTGTACCTCAAAAAAAAAAGTTGAAGCTGGGCTCGGTGACTCAGCCTGTAATCCCACGCTTTGGGAGGCTGAGGTGAGTGGACTACCTGAGCCCGCGGGTTCGAGACCCGCC
>NW_007253180.1:62274-125046 GCF_000164805.1 Carlito syrichta
GAGGCTGTGGTGGCCAGGAGCGGCCACTGCACTCTAGTCTGGGCGACTGAGTGAGACTCCGACTCAAAAAAAAAAAAAAAAAGTTGAAATATATATTTGTATATATGTATGTCTATATATACATCTACATATATGTGTTATATATTATATATCACGCATGTATTATGTACATTCATAATACACATGCAATCACAAATCCTAGGTGGCTAACCTACTTAATTATCACAAAAGAAACACACTAAACTAAAAAATGACCAAATCAAGAACCACTGTAAAACTCTGTCATATCTCAATCACTCTTCTCTTCTTCCAGAGAAAACTACTATTCCTTCTTCTAACACCATATGTTGTTTTTGCTTTTTTGTTTAACATTATGCAGATGAAACCATGTGGCATATTTTGTTTTGCATTTGAATCCTTTCATTCAGTTATGTTTGTGAGAGTCAACGATGTTGATTCACAAGTTCGTTTTCCATGCAGTATACCATTCTGTTGTATATACATACCACAATGATTTGTCTATTCTACTTTGATATGCTATGGATTATTCTCAGTTTGGGACTTGTGAATAATTGGGCTTTGAGCATTTACATATAGCTCTTTTGGTGCAGCGATGTTTGCTTTATTGTTAGATACATAATGAGGTATGGAATTTCTGTGTCATCGAGTATAAACATGTTCACTGTAAAGCTTATTGTGAAAGACCTCTCCCAAGTGATTGTGATAATTTCTACTCCTTAAGAATAGTGATATTTCCTGACTCTCACAAACTAACTATTGTATCATTTTTTAAATAATTTTATGAATCCTTGGATAAATAGTAACATTTCCTCGGGATTCACTTTGCATTCTTGGCATTTTCCTAATATTATAAGAAGTTGAGACTTTTTTTTTCTTCTGTTGTTTTTATCTCACTAGCAATTTTGGAAAGTAGATGTTTGCTCCCCTCCTTGGTTTGGTCATCTCTTTACTCCTTACTCATTTGAAAACATTCTCTATGTAATCTAAATCTGGGTGCTTTGTCAATATTCTTCTTTGCAGACATTCTTTCTTACACTGTTGTTCTCCTGGTCATTCCCCTAAAGGCAGCACTTTGGTCCAAAGGACACTTTATCTATTCTCTGGTTTTCACTTCAGATTTTCAACTTTCCCTTGAAAATGGCATCACAGGTAGGTTCTCTCTTTACACTCTTTCCTTTCTCAATTGACTCAACACTTTTCAAATGTTTATACTTAAAGAAATATAACGCTTTCCTCAAAGAAAATCCCACATGGAACCCAAAAGATGAAAGTAGAGCAGATCTCACTGAGGCAGAGAATGAGTCCAGGAAGCTTTTTGACCAGGCCTTACCCTAACTCCATACCACATTTGCCCCTGTCACTGTCACAGAGAACTGTCACGCATCTCTGGGAAACCCGGGATTCTACAGAGCAAAGCTTGAAAGTCTTGCGTTAGTTCCCTACTTTGCTTTTCACTGAGTTCTCAGAAGTATTTGTCTTCTTTGGTCACTCACTTCTTGGCTTCTGGGCTAACATTTTTGAGGAGTCCTACACCATGTCAAAATCCTGAGCATGATCTTTCAGACAATGATGAAGGCTTCATGTGGATGACCTCATGGGGAAAGCTGCCCTCCTAACACCAGTTGACTGCCCTGCAGTCTCGGGAGGGAGTCACAGTCAAGGACTCAAGTTCGCCTAGCGTGGACATGCTCCCACAAAAAGCTACATTTCAAGTTCAGGTGCCCCATTCACAGACTTTTAGGTGGCGTCTTAGCTTATGCCTCCCTTGGGTACCTCTGCCAAGACTTAGCAAGGGAGTTTGAACTTTTCACTCTCAGTACTTTTTCACTCTTACACCTCTGCCCTCTTTCTTCCCTCTCACCCACGGGTCCTTAAGCCACCAGCAATCTTTAAAATGGGATGACCTTGGCAGCAAAACAATTTCCATCATCCATGCTGGTTTGTCTAATGTAAGCACAGTACCATTCCTGGGGAAATATGGAACACTGGAGGAACTGGCATCTTTTCCTTCTTTGCTTCTGAATTATGCTACCTCAAGAAGTGACTAGCAGCGTGAAATTTTTTTTCCAGCTCGACTTCTTGTCTTAACTTCCCACCTGACCACTTAACAGCTCAGGCCTCTATCTCTCCGACAAATTTCGATTGCTTCTCTTAACTCACTGGCCTTTCCTTTCCCTTTTGTCTTCTTTGTCATATCTTCCTCGTCTTTCTGTCACCTAAAAATTAGAATATACTGGGGTTTAGTTCTTAGAGCTTTTCTTCAGTTATACTCACTCCTCAGGTGATCTCATCTAACCCCAAAACTCTAAAATCATGTGTGGACTGCTTACAAATTTATAGAAATGTATGACTTTAATTCAACCTCTCCTCAAAATCCAGGCATCTCCACTGAGATGTCTCAAAGGCATCTCCACCACTGGAACCTCAACTGGTAGCGGAAAAATTGTTTTACTCCCATTCACACTTTCTAGTTAAGTTTGGAATTAAATATATAACCAAGTTAATCCAATGGACTTTCTCCTTATCCATTTATCTTTTTAATATTATTGCTATAGTTAGCCTGTGTCCTAAAAGTTCATATGTTGAAACTTATTAGTCAATTTGATAGTATAAAGAGGTGGTACCTTTAGGAGGTGATTAAGTCGTGAGGGTAGAGTCTTCGTGGATGAGATTAGAGCCCTTAGAAAAGGACTTGAGAAAATGGACTTGCCTTCTTCAGTTCTTTCTCCATTTGAGGTTACAGTATCTGAGGCACCATGTTGGAAGCAAAACCAAGGTCCTTAGCAGTCACCCAACCTGTTAGCACCTTGATCTTGGACTTCCAGGACTTCAGAACTATAAGGAAATACACTTCTGTTCTTTATTAATTACCCAATGAAAAATCATTACTTTCACAGATATTTATTACATTTGGCTGATAAATAATAGAACAAATAGAACTAGTCCCTGAACTTTAGTGGCTTACAAATTAGCCAAAAAAATAATTTCAGTTATCTGAAAAGAGTTACAGTGATGTACAAGAGTGTACACCAAAAACACTGGAATTATTTTTTGGAGAGTAGGCCCTTTAGAGGACAGGCCACCTGTGCCAGGTTAGCGTTCTAGGAACCCGTTGACATTGACGTCAGTGTACTAGCTAGTAAATATTGTGAGAGGCTGCATTCAGATTTAGTGAATGTTTTTGGGGGGACATCCTTTCAATGTGTTTGCCCTTTCATGATGCGTGATTTATGAGTGCACCTGCCCACACCGTGCTGAGTTTTCAACAGTTTTTGACCAAACATGGCATGACCCCTGTGTTCCACTCTCTCTATTCATCTGATCTCACTCCAAGAGATTTTTTTGTTTTGTTTGTTTCCTGGGATGAAAAAATTTCTCAAAGGGAAACATTTTGCCTAGGTGTAAGAGATGGGAAAAAAAAACAAAACAAAAACCAGAGATAGTAAAAAGCGTCAAAATCGACACATTCTGTATCAGAGAATACTTTGAAAGTGACTAGAGTTTAAACATGTAAGAATAAATACACAACTTTTTATAAATAAATATTGGGCTTTTGGGATTTCTCCCTTGTATACAAGGGATTTTAGCAATTTTTGTCTATCATCTTGCTTTAAAAGGTAAGAAAAGGAAAACAAAATCAGCATGTTTGTATAAGTTAAATATTGTAATGAGAAAGAAAAAAACAATGTTAGCGACTGCTAACTGGAAGGATAGTTTATCGCATATAGTAACTACATTTTATGTTTCCCTAAGCAATTTTTGTGAATGTTTTGCAAAATGTTCTTGTTTATTTTCTGTTAGATTTTATACTATTTCTTCTCTCGATTTTTAAAAGCGTTTTAAGCAGTCTTTATTTTTTAAAGCGAAATTGGACAATAGTTACAGAGATTTTCCATATACTTCCTACCCCCCACCACACAGTCTTCTACATTAACAACAACTCTCACCAGGGTGGTGCATTTGTTACAGTTGATGAACCCACACTGACACATCGTTATCCCCCAAAGTTCATAGTTTACATTAGAGTTTACTATTGTTGTTTTACATTCTATAGGTTTAGATAAATGTATAGTGACACCTGTCAAGCATTATAGTATCATATAGATTAGTTTTTAAAAGTATATTATTGTAATTGTCCTATTTTATTATTAGTTATTTTTGTTAATCTCTTACTCTGCCTATTTATAAATTAAACTATCATATGTGCGCATACATAGGAAAAACATAGTATAGACAGTCTGACCTTGAACAGCATGCAAGTTCACTTATATGTGGATTTTTTTTTTCAATTGAAAATACAGCGTTTGAAGCTGGATGTGCCTGTAATCCCAGCACATTGGGAGGCTGAGGCAAGAGAATTGAGACCAGTCTTGCAATATAATGAGACCTCGTTTCTACAATAAATAAAAAAAATTACTCAGTCGTAGTGGCACACACCTGTAGTTACAGCAACTTGGAAGGCTGAGGCGGAAGGATCACCTGAACTCAGCAGGTCGAGGTTGTAGCAGTCGTGATCATGCCACTACACTCCAGCCTAGGTGACAGAGTGAGACTCCAGCTTAAAAAAAATACAGCATTTGTGAGATACGGAAACCCTCATATCAGGAAAGCTGACTTTTCAGTACACGCAGGCTCTGTAAGACTAATTGCAGAACTTGGATATGTGGATTTCAGGGGTGCCCTGGAACCAAGAAATGATTGAATGGAGTTTGGTACTTTTCACAGTTTTAGGCATCCACTGAGGGTCACAGATAAGGGAGGAGACTACTACTTACTTAGATTCATGACAATATTGAAATGAACTGAGCCCTGTGCAATCAGGAAAGAGAGATGGGAGAGAAGCTTCTATGCTGTTTTCCCCTCAGAACCTGATAATCTCAAGTGACTGCCCCAGTCTCAGAGGTAAGAGATAAGACCACCTCTACCTTTTCTTAATGACTAAGATAAAAGTTGTTAATATACATCGCTATCCTGTCTTATGATTCTTTAAGGTCCCTGAGTGTCTCGCTTGCATACTTGACTCTGTAAAATCCAGAATCCCTGTTTATTTCTTTGAAATGGTTCTCATTATTGAATGATCTCTCTTCTACAATTGCCTGAATAAACATCTCAATTCTTTGGTGTTGTTTGATTTTATACTCAGGTTACAGAATAATTTAAACATATGATCTTGTAGTACTTTTATAGTTTCATCGAGCCCTGATTCATTTAAAATGTATTCCTCCATATAGTTGACATAGAATTTGCATTTATATTTTTTCAAATAACTAACCAGAGTCTAAGCATCATTCATTAAAAAGGCCACTCTGGCCAGGCACAGTGGCTCATGCCTGTAATTCCTGCACTTTGGGAAGCCAAGGTGAGAAGATTTCTTGAGGCTAGGATTTCAAGGCTAGTCTGGGCAACATAGCAAGACCTTGTCGCTACAAAAAAAATCAAAAAGTTAGCCAAGCACAGTGGCCTGCACCTGTAGTCCCAGCTACTCAGTAGGCTGAGGTGGAAGGATTGCCTGAGCCCAGGAAGTCGAGGCTGTGGTGACTGTAATCATGCCACTGCACTCTAGTCTGGGCAACAGAGTGAGACTCCAATACAAAAAATAGCAATAATAATAAAGGGAAAAACCCATCTTCACAATGGTGATAAGATATATTACCTTTTATCTTCATCATATAATATATTTTTTATATTGTATTTCTATAAACTGTTAGTTTATTATAGGGACTTTGTAGTATGTTTTAATATTTGGCCTGTTTGACCCCTAAATTTTTCTAGTGATTTTTATGTGTTTATTTTTTATACCAGTTTTGGTATTAACATCTGTAGGCTAAGAAGAAAAAGTGTGTTGGTGTTTTGAATATTGGCTTAAGTTTATATATTAACATAAGTAGGATTGACATTACATTTAAATGTAAATGCAAGTTGCCCTAACAAAAAATATGGATACCTTTCCATTGATTCAAATTTACCTTTCCATTTACCTGTGCTTTCTACATTTATCAGTAAGTACATCCCAAGTACTTAACCTTTATTACCATTGTAAGTGACTTTCTTTCTCTATATTTTAACGGGCTATTGTTTTTGCTATGAAGGCCATATGCTTTCTGTATATTTATTTTCATAACTTTACAACTTATTAAAATATTCATTGAAATAATTTTATCACCCGCTGAGTGTGGGAGGTCACACTTGTAATCCCAGCACTTTGAGTGGCAGAGACAAGAGAATTACCTGTGCTCAGGAGTTCGAAACCAGCCTGAGCAAAATGGTGAGACCTCATCTCAACAATAAATAAATAAAAATTAGCCAGGCATGGAAGACTGAGGCAGAAGGATCGCCTGAGCCCAACGTGCCACTGCACTCAACCTGAGTGACAAAGTGAGACTCTGAATTAAAAAAAAAAAGAAAGAAATTTTATAATTAATTCTTTTTTTTTTTTTTTTTTTTGAGTTGGAGTCTCACTCTGTCGCCCAGACTGGAGTGCAGTGGCCACTCCCGGTCACCGCAGCCTCGGCCTACTGGGCTCCGGCGATCCTTCCGCCTCAGCCTTCCGAGTAGCCAGAATTACAGGCATGCGCTTCCACGCCCGGCTGATTTTTTTATTTATTGTAGAGATGAGGTCTTGCTTTAGGGTTTTTAGCTCTACTATGATTTCATCTATAAATTGAGATAGACCTGTTTCTTTTTCACCAATTTTTACAACTCAAATTGCTTTCTCTTATCACACTGACTTAATATCTCTAGTGTAATAGTACAATGTGAAATCATAGAGACACTAGAGATTCTCTGTTCCTAAGTTTAATGTAAATGCCTCTAGTATTTGCCAATTAAGATGCTATCTTGATAACTAACCTAGATAGATGATTAATGGTTGCTAGCTAGACATAGATAGATAGATACATAGATAGATATACATAGATTGAAGATAGGCAAGTATTTTATACACATGCACACACACTAGCAAATCAAGAAAAGATTAATAGATTATTTAGTGTTTTTTAAAAAATCAGAACTGGACATTAAATTTTACTGAAGGCTTTTTCAGCATATGTAGAAATGTTAAAATTGTTGCATCTAATAATCTTGTGCATTTTATTAGTGTTTTTAAAAATATTGAAACAACCTTGCATTCATGACATAAATGCCAGTTATTTATGGTATGCTACCTTTTTTTTTTTTCTTGAGTTGGAGTCTCACTCCTTCGCCCAGGCTGGAGTGTGGCTTGCTCACTCTCCGCCACCCCAGCATTGACCTTCCGGGTTCCAGCGATCCTTCTGCCTCAGCCTTCCAAGTATCTAGAACTACAGATGCACACTACCACACCTGGCTATTTTTTATTTTATTGTACAGACGAGGTCCTGCCAAGTTGCTCAGACTGATGTCGAACCCTCGGACTCAGGCAATCCACTCTCCTCGGCCTCCCAAAGTGCTGGGATTACAGGCTGAGCCATCAAGCCTGGCCGGTATACTACTTTTTAAATGTAAGTTAGATTCAGTCTGCAAATATTTGCTTTAACACTCTTATATCAAGGTGATAATGATCTGATCTTATTTTTTGGTATTGTCTTTATGAAGTTAAGGCATTAAAAGTATGCTTAATTTACAGAAATAATTACTAGGTTTTCTTCATTTTCAATGTTCTGAACACATGACGGAGCATTGCGACTGTCTAGTCTTCAGAAGTTTTAAAAACTTCCCTGTGAAAACATTGTGGCCTTGTCTTTTTCTCATGGGTAGTTTCTTTATAACTCCATTTTTTTCCTATGGAAATCTGACTGCATAAATTTCTGTGGATATAATTTTGATAAACATTATTTTCTTTGCAAATTATTCATTTCTTACAGATTTTCACATCTATTTGGATAAGCCTGCAAAGTCACCTTTCATGATTAAAAAATATATATCAAAATATATATGTAGATATATATTCTTTGTTCAAATAGTCATTTTCCCTTTGCCCAGTTCTCCCTCTCTCTATCTCTTTCTCACTTTTTATGATCAAAGTAACTAGTGGCTTGGTTAAGACAAACAAGATTTCGACTGAGTTTCACTCATTTTCTGACTTATCAATTTCTGATTAATTCGCTTTTATGATTTGCTTTCCTGTGGTTTTTTTTTTTTTCATTTTACTTCTTTCTATGTCTAGTTTTTTTAAACTGAGAATTTAGCTCATTTACTTTTAATCTTTTATTTTTAATGACAAAATTACTAATTTAATGACAAAAGTGCATTCGCCTCTGATAACAGTTTTAAATCCCGTAAATCTTACTGTTTTTACTCTTCTGATATTCCAGTTTCTTTTCCCCTTTTATCCAAGTGTTTTCTAATGGAATCTATTTCTATATTTGACATTATTCTTTCCAATTGCTATTCCTTTATTGTTTACACGTTATAGTCTTTCCATCAGCAATTAAGTTTATCAAAGATCAGGCCCCTTCATTTCTAATATTTTATGGGACCACTGTCAGTGTCATAGGAGCTTCAGATAATTTTGCTCATGAAGTTATTTTGATTCCAATGATAAAAATGCTTGGCTTACTTTGAAAAAGAGTTACTACTTTGCTTTCCATTAGAATTGTTTTTTATATCAACCGGTATTGTTTTGTTATAATTTTTCTTCTATTTGAAAGATTTATTAATCAGATAGATTTTGAAAGCCTCACAAGCATTTCTCAGACTATATTTACATTTTTGTATTTATATTTTATAAATATATATTTATATTGTTAAAAATTACTTACAGCATATGCCAGGGTTTCGAACTGCCTTCTTCTTTCACACAGTCGGCACGAGTGCTATCTCCTGGAAAAGCTTCTTTATCTCTCTAGGGAGAAGTGAGCTAATTGTTTTCATTTCAATTATTTTACTGTAGTTATTTAGGGAAATAAGTAATACATTTTAAAAAATATTAATTTTCTAGCGAACTAGAATAAATGGTACAAATATATCTTTGTATCTATAGTACTTCATGGTTTTCCTTTTGCTGTTGAAAGGCATCCTTGATACCTTAGTCAACCCATCACTGACCCATGCAAGGAAAGAGAACTAGGTATTGAAAAACATATAGACCCAAGATTATTGAGTATAGAGCTAGGTCTGATATTAAAACTCTATGATTTTTTAATTTTATTTTAAAGATGTGGGGTTAAATTCAGGGTTAAATGTACAAGCGTTGATTATACAAGTACCCTTGTTGAGATGCGCCCCTCTTCCCCTGGCAGTTTCCCACTACTGCCAATCCCTTGCTTATAGTATTATGATAACTGTTTAAGGTCTGCTTAAGAGTGAGAACATGTGGTACTCAGTTCTTTATTTCTGTGATAGATCACTGAGTATGATAGACTCCAAATCCATCCAAGTTGCTGCAAAGTTCATATGTTTGTCCTTCTTTATGGCTACATAATATTCCATTGTGTATATGTACCACATTTTAAAAATCCAGTCCAGCTTTGAAGGGCAGCCTGGTTGGTTCCATAAAGCTCTATTTTACTTAGTATTTATTTTGTTTAGTTTTTATTTGGTCTATAAAGATAGTATAACTGTAACCATTTATTCTGTGTCATTTTTAAGTAAGAAATTAAAATTTAAAATAGTATAACATAGCATAGTAAAATTGAAGGAATAACATACTTCCCCATTGAAGTGATGGTTTTAAATTAGTTTAATGACATTAAGTTTTTTCAACTATACAAACATATCATTATAGGTTTCTTAGCCTAAGGATTGTATAAATCTAATTTGTACTTGTAATAACAGATTTTTCCACCATTTGCCAAGTTACTGAAGAATATGTTTAGATCACAGAAAAATATGTACCAGACATTTAGCACATAAGTTACTATTAATAATTTATTACTACTAAGGGAAACATTTTTCTTTGAAAATAATGTTACCTGTAAATTAAACTGGCCAATTCTGAAGTTAATATTCAAGAAGGTAAATGATTCTGTTAGTCTTATTAGGAAATGTGGAGTATAAATTACTTGTAAGAAAACAAAACACTGTAATTTTTCTTCTGTAAGTTCTTTTATTTTCTGGACACAGAAATTGCTAACCTGTTTTTAAAAATTACTAAGTAAAACAACTTAGAGAATTATATATGAAAAACGAAGTCGCATTTTGCATTAGAATCACCAACAACATTATTTAAGAAAACTCCATTAAAATTCACAACCTCGCATAGTTTGTTATTTCAAGGTAACACTTTTTTACAGATCAGAGTGTTCTTGCAATTGTATCCATATTCTTGGTAAACTTATTTCAGTAAACATGGTTTTACTTCTTTATCTCCTGTGCCTAATTACTTTCTGATTTTAAGAGAAATCTGTAATGTAGAGCTTGATAATATACTCCAGATGTCTTCCATCTGATGATATTGTTCTGAATGTATAAGACTTCACAATTCTTTACTATCGCTCAAAAATATCTGCCATAGAGCAGTTTTATCAAGTGAAATTTTCATTCTAACCTTATACACTAGCTACAGATTGAAAGAAATTGAAAAAGTAATCAGAAATAGCATGTTATCTGCCAACAGACAAATGCACTTTTATATTTGTACAAATTTATTTATTTTTATAGCCATGCTAAAGTCTGCTGTGCACAAATAATGTATAATATCGAATGATGATATTCAGTTAATAGATGGAATACTAAACAAACCCCAATCCATGTTTTCCTCATAATTACTGATAAGGGTCACACATTGCATCATTGGCTTAATCTATCTGATATCCAAATTGCCAGTTTCTAAGCCTGTCAGTTTTTTTGTCATCTCGGTAAATATTCACTTTTCATAAACTACCCCTTTGATAATATTGTATCTTATCTCGGTTGTTCTACCTCGTTAGAAGACATTTTAGTAAATCATGGTCATTGTCATATTGTCATTCTCTGTGTTATGCAGCGAATACTAGATGAAACAATACTATACTTCGTATAGTAGAGGTGAAAAGTATGCAGAAATAATAAACTAGATGTATTTGTGAAGCAGCAAATCAATGAATTTAAGAGTCAAGCTCAAATTCCTCCACTTAGAAAAACCATCCAAAGCTGATAATAGCATTCAACCCCTTATTAGATGCTGAGCCACAAAGTATTGTGTGATTGTCTCAATGCCCATCATCTTCCATTGCTGTTATTTCTTTAACCACCTTTGCACGCTTCTCTTTCTTCAACATCTATGCATGTTCCTATCTCAAGCTTTTCTCTAGGTGAAGTTGTCTTCTGCCAGATCCTGGGTCAGCTCTCAAACTTCAAGCAAAACTCTGCTCAAAAGTCGTCTCCTCCCTACAGAGAACTCCTTCCAGACCACCCTGTCCAAAACAGCACTCCTCATCACTCTGTATTCTTTTATTCTGATTCATTTTCTTCAGTGTCATCAGTCCCTCATTGACATTATTTTTCAAGATTTGTTTTTAGTCACCCTCATGAGAATGTAAGTTTCAGAAAGCCAGGGATTTTGACAGTTTTGCTGGGTATTATATCCCCAGGTCCTAAAACTTTTCACAGCAGAATATAAGTGTACAATGCACTTATTGAATAAATGCATGTGCTATTCATTTTTCTTTACTTTATTTCCCTTCTTGTGGCTAATACACTAAAAGAATTGAAAAAATGTTGGATATCTTCAGGATAAATTGGAATATGAAAGTGATGGGATTGAAGGATAAACACATACAAAGAGTGAGCTAAGTCACTGTGATATTGATGAGGGCACAATATGAGTTCTATATGAAACTGTGAGATTTTTAGTTTTAGAACATATAACTTTTGCTTTGATGAATCAGCACTTGTGCTTAAGGTAAGCATAGGCTTACATTTTAAGTTTTCAATTAAGTAAGAGTTAGCAAATACAAGTGTCCAAACTACAGTGGCAAAATATTCATAAAGACATTAGAAACCTACACCTTCTTTCTACATAATGTATACCTCATGTTATTTTCAGATAATAAACTTCATTTTGGGTACTGTATATTTGTTTCCAACAGTTTACTATTAAATCATAGAAATGAGTGAGGAGAAAATGTCTACTGTCTTCTAAAATAATATATTTATCAACACTACAAAGATTCTTGCCATGTTTCCCATAAGATACTAGCATCCCTTTTGGTAAACATTTCAAACACTTCATTACATCCCTAAATAGGGACTTTTCTTAGCCTCAAGGAAGACGGGGCTTTAGAAACTATGGGAACGAATTCCAGGTCAATAGAAAAGGTAAGAAAATATAGGTAATCCAAAAATAAAACCTTAAGTCCTCCCACTGAAAGAATTGATGCCTTTCTTGGGCAAAGGGACCAGGGAAATATTAAAAAGTGAGTTCCTGGACACATGGGAAGGGAGATGGCACATGCCTTTTATAATCCCTCCCTTGAAGTTTAGAAAAAACAACTGACCCGAATTAATGCTACAATTGGGATAATAAAGCTGACAAAACAGACTCTTTGTGGCAATAAGATATCAAATAATAAACATGCTGTAAAGCCATGCAAGGGAAGGTTTCAGTCACTACTGCAAGTCGTTAAGTCTTGCTAAGCAGGTCATTGTGACCCAGCACATTTTGGTTGACTCTGACATAGCATCTCTACCTTAAACATTCTTTTTTGTTGACTCCAAATTTTAGAGACTTATTCTTTTAACCACTTGCGAATTAAAGAATCTCCGAGTCCACCTATAAGTGTAAGCCCCGGCTTCAAGATATCTGCCTTTTCCGGCCAAACTAACATATACCTTCCATGTTTTGATTTGTGCCTGCCTGTAATTCCTACTTCCTTGAAATGTATACAACCAAACTGTAATTTCATCACTTTGGAACCATGTACTCAAAGTTTCTAGGGTTTGGGTTTTCCCTGGGCTGTGATCACTCATATTGGCTCAGAATAAACTTCTTTAACATATTTTACGAGTGGAGCTTAAGATGGCAGCCCAAAGGTGGGGTTGTAAAAATCTCAATGGAGGCAAGTGACAATAAAGACGCTGCTGAGTAGGCAGGTGCTGGTGGGAGCGTGAAGGCCCATCTGAGGGGATACTCGGCTGCATGCACCCAGCTCCCCTTTTGAGGGCGACTGTAAGCCCCCCAACCCTGAAATTAGAGCTCAGGTCCCAAGATCGTCATGGGAATGTGCCTGAGAAGCGCCAGCTGAATCCAGCTGATTCCTAGCACCTGGCACCCAGGGCACACCATCACCTGGCATACTGGACCTGATGGAGTGCAGGATTTGATTATTGGAGAGAGAGCATTGGGGGAATCCGGAGAGAGAAATACATGCCTGATCAACTACTCAGGGCTGGATTGTGGTCCAGAGGAAATATACTGAGAGCACAAACTTCAGAGGGATCTGACAAGTGCTGAGTTCCAGGTGCCCCACCCTCTACCCTGATCCAGCCTGGGACAAAGGGTGTGACCAGAAAAGGAGGAAGAAAAACTTCAAAGAGATCAGTGGTGAGGTAGGGCTGACCCAAACCCACTCCTCCCCAGCAATCTCTGAGCATCAGTCCCACACAACTGGGCCATGACTGGGAGGGACAAACCCAGACAGAGCCTGGACATCAGTCGCAATAGGAGAACCCCATTCCAGGATAGGCCTGGCTGGGGCAACCCCGTGAGAGCATATACCTGAGGAAGAGACTATCCTGTACATCCCCAACAGAGATCTCCCTGACCATATGAGAGTGGGAGGGGAGGAGTGCAACCCCACCCACCTCCACTGTCCCTCCTTCCCTGAGTAGAGAATGAAAGAAATGGCTCTGCAGGAGAGGTCTGATTAGAGGAAAAATTTCAGAGCCTGCCAGAAGAGAACAGATTTGCTGTTGGGTTTTTTTTTATTGTCTTTGTCATTGTTTTTTGTTTTGTTCTGCTTTGGTTTCTAAAATTTTCAATTATTTTTCAGTTTTAAAAATTTTCAGTTTGTTAGTTCATCTATTTTAAAATGATTTTTCCTTTGTGCATGAATGTGCATGTGAGGCTTTGACCTGAATCCCCTACTAATGTTTTTTTTTTTCTTTTCTTTCCGCATTTCTTTCTGCTTTTATTTGTCATTCTCTGTGTATGTGTGTATGTGAATGACTGAGTGTTGATCTTTTGATTCCGTTGTTGGTTTTTTGCTCTTTTGTTCTTCTGGGGTTTTGTTTATATTCATTTTTTATAATTTAAGGGGTGTGTCAATATATGTGTAAGATTCCACCTGAATCCCCCCCTTTTTTCCTTCTCTTTTTTTCTTTTTCTTATTCTCCCCTCTTTGGTCTTTTTGTCTTTTTTCTCTATTCACTTTGTACTAGGTGTGTGTGTGTGTGTGTGTGTGTGTGTGTGTGTGTGTGTGTTTAGTTTTCTTGGGGTTTTTCTGTTATTGTGATTTGTTTTGTTTCACTTTCCTATTGCAGATTGTCTTGTAGTGTGGGTTGGTTCCTGCTTTGCATCATCATCTAGAGTGGTGGTGGGGAGTGGCTCTCAGGGAAAACATACCACAATAAGTGAACATTTTAATTTGTAAGCAGCATCGGACTTCTAGGACCCATCCCCCATTTTACTTGGATTTCAAAAACTACAAGAGACAGCAAAGTTTCCCATCTACCATCCTATTTCAAAATAGAACAAATCCAGAACCCAGGTCGGGGAAGAATAGAGGACTGAACAAACATCAGAAGGGAAAGCCTCTTCCACTGACACTGAATAGCAGAACTAAAGAAAAAAAAAAGATACAGGAAATCTGTCACAAATGAGGAAAAGTCAGAGGAAGACCTCAGGCAATTCCAAGTCTACTAAAGACAAAACTCCTGAGATATCAGACCTTGGTGCTCAAACAATGGAAGTCACCAATGACTGGCCACAGAATACAACAGGGAACAGGGAATAGTTGGAAAGAGTGAATAGAACTCAATAAAGACAATATGCAGCACTAAAAGAACTTGTGACAGAGATTCCAGCAATAAAAAACTTCATCCAGGAAATAAATAACAAGATGACAAGCATGGAAAATAGAATTAATCTAGCAGAAGAAAGAATCTCAGAACTTGAAGATCAGAACATGGAATTAACCCAATCTGTAAAAAACATAGAAAGAAGACTCAGAAAGAAAGAACAAAGTCTACAAGAAATGTGTAATTATATCAAGAGGCCAAATCTAACCCTGACTGGTATCCCAGAAGAAGAAAGGGAAAATGAGAACAACTTGGAACAAGTATTCCAGGAGGTAATCCAAGAAAATTTTCCCCATCTCCCCAGCGATGTGACCAGTCAAGCACAAAAGATACAGAGAACCCCCACAAGGTATCAAATTAGAAGGCCAACCCCTAGACACATAGCAATTCACCCACACAAAGCAGGCACAAAAGAAAAAATCCTAAAGTCAGCAAGAGAGAAAGGTCAGACTACCTACCGGGGAAAACCACTCAGAATAGCAGTAGACCTATTGGCAGAAACACTATAAGCAAGAAGGGACTGGAGCCCTCTATTCAAAGTCCTCAAAGAAAAGCAATTTCAATCAAGAATTTCCTATCCAACCAAGCTCAGTTTTATCAGTGGTGGGGAATTAAAATCTTTCCCAGCCATCCAATCCCTAAGAGATTATGCAGCTTCCAGACCAACTTTACAGGAGATCCTTAAAAAGGTATTAAGCACAGAGAAAAGAAAAAAAAAGAATCACCACACAATTCCCAAGAGAACAGCAAAACACAGAATCAACAGAGAATACAGCACAACAAGAAACTTGAAAACACATACATACATTAACCCCAAAGCCAAAAGAAAACAAGCAAACAAAGAAAAAACTTTATAAGAACCTCATGATAGGGATAAGCAATCACATTCCAATAATCAGCCTGAATGTGAATGGACTAAATGCACCACTGAAAAGACATCTAATTGTGGACTGGATAAGAAACCATGACCCCATAATTTGCTGCATCCAGGTGACTCATCTCACTACAAGAGACACACACAGACTCAAAGTTAAAGGATGGAAAACGAGTTTCCAGGCAAATGGATCACAAAGAAGGCAGGAGTTGCAATCTTAATGTCAGACAAAACAACCTTTAAGCTATCAAAAATTTAAAAAGATGCAAAGGGACACTACAGAATGATAAAAGGTTTAATCCATCAACAAGAAAAGTTCATCTTAAACATATATGCACCCAACACAGGAGAACCGGCATTTATAAACTACTAAATAAACTAAAAAAAAATATTGACTCTAACACTATTATAGCAGGGGACTTGAATACTCCACTGACAGCCCTAGATAGATCGTCAAGGCAAAAAATCAACAAAGAGATCCAGAACCTAACCTTGACCAAATGGACTTAGTAGATACCTATAGATTATTCCACCCAATAACCACAGAATATATGCTCTACTCATCACCTCATGGAACATACTCTAAGATTGATCACATCCTTGGCCATAAATCAAGCATAAACAAGTTCCATAAGGTTGAAATCTTGCCATGCACATTCTAGGACCACAGTGGAATAAAAATAAATATCAAAACCAACAACATTTCCCCAAAACCCACAAAGACATGGACACGAAACAGCATGATGCTGAACAACGAATGGGTCAACACTGAAATCAGAGAAGAAATTGAAAGGTTCCTGGAAACAAATGAAAATGAAGAAACATCTTACCCAAACCTCTGGGATGCCATGAAATCAGTTCTAAGAGGGGAATTTATATCTCTATGAGCACACATCAAGAAAATGGAAAGATCACAAGTGGAGAGCCTCACAAATCACCTAAGGGAGCTAGAAAGAGAAGGCCACCAAACCCCAACTTTAGCAGAATAATCCAAATCACAAAAATAAGAGCCCAAATAAAGGACATAGAAGACAAAAATACCATAGAAAACATCAAGAAAACAAAAAGCTGTTTTTTGAAAGAATTAATAAAATTGATGGGTCCCTAGTCAGAATGACCTAGAAAAAGAGAGAAAGAGCCCAAATAAACACAATCAGAAAAAGATAAAATCACAACCGACCCAGAAGAAATACAAAGGATTATCAGAGATTACTATGTACACCTATATGGAAACAAACTTGATTAACTAGATGAAATGGAGAAATTTCTGATATCACACAACCTCCCCACGTTAAAACAAAAAGACATTGAGACACTAAATAGACCAATAACAACCCAGGAAATTAACTCTGTCATACAAAAACTATCTACCAAAAAAAAGCCCTGGACTGGATGGTTTTCCAGCAGAATTCTACAAAACATACAAGGAGGAACTGATACCAAGCCTACTGAAAGTATTCCAGGCAACTGAGAAAGATGGAATTCTCCCCAAATCATTTTACGAAGCTAACCTCACACTGATACCCAAACAGGGTAAAGATCCAACAAAGAAAGAGAACTACAAGCCAATATCCCTTATGAACATAGATGCAAAAATCTTCAACAAGATTCTAGCAAATCGGATCCAAAAACACATTTCAAAAATCATCCGCCATGACCAAGTTAGATTCCAGAATGTAGGACTGGTTCAACACTCACAAGACCATAAATGTAATTAAATACATCAACAGATGTAAAAACAAGAACCACATGATTATCTCATTAGATGCAGAAAAAGCTTTTGATAAAAATCCAACATCCTTTCTTGATAAAAACCCTCAAACACCTAGGTATAAAAGGAACATACCTGGAAATAGTAAATGCCATCTACGATAAACCCACACCTAACTTATTGCTAAATGGACAGAAACTAGAAACATTTCCCCTAAAAACTGTAACAAGACAAGGCTACCCACTCTCATTCCTCTTGTTCAATATTGTGTTGGAAGTCCTCGTTCGGGCAATTAGACAAGAGAAGGAAATCAGAGGAATCCAAGTAAGAAAAGAGGAAGTCAAGTTATCCCTCTTTGCTGATGATAAGATCCTATACCTTGAAAATCCAAGAGAATCTGTCAAAAACCTGCTTGCACTGACAAAGGACTTTGGTAAAAAGTCTCAGGGTACAAAATAAATGTGCAAAAGACAGTTGCATCCCTGTACACCAACAAGAAGCAGGCAGACACCCAAATAAAAAGCACAATCCCGTTCACAATAGCCACCAAAAAAATGAAATACCTCGGCATCTTCCTAACCAGAGAAGAGAAAGATCTTTACAATGAGAACTACAAAACACTGCTCAGAGAAATCTAAGAAGACACAAACAAATGGAAAAATATTCCATGCTCATGGATAAGAATGATCAACATTGTTAAAATGTCCATCTTTCCAAAGGCAATCTACAGATTCAACATAACACACATTAAATTACCAACACCATTCTTAGACCTGGAAATGACAATACAGAAATTCATATGGAAATATAAACGACCACGAATAGTCAAAACAATCCTTAACAAAAGAAACAAAGCAGGAGGTATCACACTTAAGGACTTCAAACTTTACTATAAGGCTACAGTAATCAAAACAGCCTGGTATTGGTACAAGAACAGACACTTAGACCAATGGAACAAGATAGAGATTCCGGAAGCAAAGCCTCAATTCCTCAACCAACTCATCTTTGACAAAGCCTCCAAAAACAACCACTGGGAAGAGGAGGACCTATTCAGTAAATGGTGCTGGGAAAACTGACCGACCACAAGCAGAAGATTGAAACAGGACCCCTACCTATCACCATACACAAAAATTAACTCTAGATGGATCAAAGACCTGAATGTAAAACCTCAAACTATCAAAATCTTAGAAAGCACAGTAGACACCCTTATGGAAATTGGAACTGGGAACCAATTCCTATTCGGAATCCTAAAGGCCAATACCTTAAGAAATAAAATAGAAAAGTGGGACCTCATCAAATTAATGGTCTTCTGAAAAGCAAAAGAAACCATCAAGAGAGCAGGGAGACAATCCACAGAATGAGGAAAAAAAAATTTGTCAACTGTATATCTGACAAAGGCCTAACATCTAGGATCTATAAGGAGCTCAAACACACTGAAAGGAAAAAAACAAACAGCCCCTTTAAAAAGTGGGCAAAAGACATGAATAGACACTTCTCAAAAGAAGATATATGGGCAGCCAACAGACACATGAAAAAGTGCTCAGCCTCACTCATCATCAGAGAAATGCAAATCAAAACCACATTGAGATATGACCAAACCCCAGTGAGAATGGCTATCATTAATAAAACAAACAACAACAGATACTGGTGAGGATGTGGAGAAAAAGAAATGCTTCTATACTGCTGATGGGAATGCAGACTAGTACAACTTCTTTGGAAGACAGTGTGGCGATTTCTGAAAGAACTAGAAATTGACTTTCCATATGACCCAGCAATTCCCCTATTGGTAATATACCCAGAGGAACTCAAATTATTCTACAAAAAAGATTCCTGCACACATATGTTTGTTGCAGCTCTATTCACAATAGCAAAAGCATGGAACCAACCATGTTGCCCATTGAAGCTGGACTGGATAAAGAAAATGTGGTACATATACACAATGGAATATTATGCAGCCATAAAGAAGGACAAATATATGGACTTTGCAGCAACTTGGATGGATTTGGAGTTGTTCATAATCGGTGATTTATCACAGAAAGAAAAAACTGAGTTCCATATGTTCTCATTCATAAACTGACCTTGAACAATTATAATGCTATAAGAAAGCGATTGGCAATAGTAGAAATCTGTCAGGGAGGGGGGTGGGATTGGCAGTTGAGAGAAACTGCTAGGGGAGGAAGGGGTACACCTCCTCAACAAGGGTACCTGCATGACCAATGTTTATATACTTAACCCTGAATTGTACCCCACATCTCTATAATAAATAATAATTTTTTTTAAATGTCATGGCCGACTGCAGTGGCTCATGCCTATAATCCCAGCACTTTGGGAAGCCGAGGCAAGAGGATTGCCCAAGCCCACAGGTTCGAGAACAGCCTGGAAAAATTGAGGAGACCTCATCTCTACAATAAATCAAAAAATTAGCCAGGCGTGGTGGCACACACCTGTAGTTCCAACTACTTGGAAGGCTGAGGCAGAAAGATCACATGAGTCCAGTAGGTCGAGGCTGCGGTGGCCCGTGAAAGTGTCACTGTACTCTAGCCTGGGCAATAGAATGAGACTCCAACTCAAAAGCAAATTAAAAAAAAATATATATATATATATAATAAAATATATATAATAAAATATTTTATAGTTTGGTTTTCCATTAACATAAATTATGGTCAAATTGAGTTTACATTTTTAATATCATTTTAAATCCCATTTGGTATCCAGCAACTTTTAGTGAAACTCCATATTCTTATGCAGATTATGTAAAAATGCTACTTGCATAACATTCTGGGAAGAAGACTTAAAAAGTGTTATCGTCTAAAGATCATTTAAATATAAAACTATGGAGCAATTATCCATGGATGCTTAAAACATCAGATGGTAGAAAAATCACCTCATACTGTTCGATAGGAGCAATCTGGAGGCAAGTAGTGTGTGCTGTAATTGTTTTATTATTTTTGGTTAAGGAGAAAATCTTCGTCAGAATTTGATTACCTGTCCAAGCCCATCTAAGCCATCATCAAGAAAAAAAAAAAAAAAAACCCTGCCAAATGTTGCCTATTAGTGGAAAGAAATACTTAAATTTTGTTTATATCTGATGTTTGAAGACAATTTAAAATTAGAATCTTGGAGATTCTTGACATACTTTTTAAGATTCAAAAATTATATGAAAGAAAACGACTCAAAGAGACTCATGTTACATCTCCGAAACAGCTGAACATCAGACTTGAAAAAAAAAGAATTTTTATTCTCAAGCTGCTATATCTTTGAAATAACTTACAAACACCAAATGAAAATCATTTTTGCCATTTTGCTCTTTGCAGATCAATCAAATAAATCAGAAAAGGAAGGAAAAAGGGAGGGAGGGGAAAATTTAACTGTCCAGAAATGGTTTCTCCTTTTAGATAATATGCTTATACTTCAGTTTGGGATTCTGGTGCCTGATTTACCTCTTCTAAATGACTCTAGAATGAAAGTGCAAATGAATGCTCAGGGTTGGAATAGGTCACTGCAACATTTCATTCATTCAGCAAATGCTTGAGTGCCTGTCAATTGTCTGGCATCCTTCTTAGGCCTATAGATACAGCGCGGGGCAAAAAAGAAATGATGACTTTACCTAACCCAACTTTCATTCTGAAAGGTTTGAGTGCTTTTGATGTTTCATCTTATCTAAACCACCATCCTCTGGATACTCTTACATTTTCCTCTTAACTTTCTCAACTTCATGACTTCTCATTTCTATTTGTGGGTTTTTGTGTGTGTGTGCGTGTGTGTGTGTGTCACTGCTCCTAACTGAGAAATTATTTTAGACTAGTTTCTAAATGGTTTCTAAACCATTTTGTTTTCAGGTATCTTGATAACAAACAGTAGTTAGACTCACTTCTTGTTGAGCTTCTGCCTGGTGGGAAGATGTTCAGAAATGTATTTAATTATATTAAATAATTTCCGTTGCCCCCTTGCAACCTGGAAGATGTATGTATTCACTAAACTCTGGAACTCATAATACTTATAGCAGTCTTAACATCCCATGCTATTAATAAAGGAAATTTAAGAATATCAATCTGCTTAGAACAGGAAGCTAGGGGACTTACCTATCTTTGACTGCATTTTCCTAATGTCAAGCCAATATGCATGGACACAGCACTAACACAATTTTATGTAAATATAGTGTAGTGTTTATTACAGAAATTTATAGACAGGCATGAAATTAACATGATTCACTGATTTTATACACAATCTGATTTTATTTTGCATATGAGAGTTAATAAGAGTTGTTTCCTGAACATAATAGTCTATAACATTTTAAAATACACTTAAGAGTAATATTCTGTTTTGTTTGTTGATTTATTTACTTTTACTAGAAAAAGCAGCATCAAAACTGATAGAAAAAGGTAGAAATTAAGATTTATTTGGAATCTAAACGTGTTATGTTTGAGTTACCTAATTAGAATTCCAAATGGAGCTGTCAGGCAATTAGTCTTTTATAAAAATCTAATCAGAAATGCCCTGGTTTCAGATATCCTAAGGCCAGTACAGCCTCACGAACACATAGATGGCATTTAAAGTTATGAAAGAGGCTCACTCAGAAGAGAATGTAGATAGAAATGGTGGTCAGACTACCCAACTGGTCAGAGAGTAGGGGACTAAAGAGAAACTAGCGCACGAGAATAAGAAAAATTAGTTATTAGTTACAGTGATCGGAGTATCACCTGCCAGGGGGTTGTGATGTCTTTAAAGCCAAAGGAGGAATTTGTTTCAAGAAGGAAAGAGTGATCTACTGAGTCAAATACTGCTAAGTCAAATGAGATGAGAACTGAGAACTGATTATGAGAGTTCGCAATGCGGAGCTTTGTAAAAACTCTACCATGAATATTTACATATGTCTAGAAATAAAAGCCTAATCCCAGTGGGACATAGAGAGAAAAAAGCTTGAAGAAATCAAGTATAAGCAAGTCTTTCCAGAATGTCGCACTTTAGAGGGGTTGGATTTAAAAAAAAAGCAGGGAAGCCAATTGCATACACAATCTGATTTTACTCTGCAAATGAGAGTTAATTAGAGTTGTTTTCTGGACATAATACTTTATAATAATTTATAATATACCTGGGGATAACATTCTGCAATATTTTTACTATGGAACTCACTTTGTATTTTATTATAGAAAGAAATTATTTCTTTCTAAAACAAGCATGACTGTTTTATATGGATTTTATATTAGATGTATCACACAAAGCCAGATAGACCACTGTCTCCAAAAATCACTAAATTTTATAACTGCAAATTAACTAAGTGTGTTGATCTGGATCTCGAGGAAAAAAATATAGCTAACCTTTCTATGCTTCATTTTCCTCATTTATAAAAAACTACTGACAGAATTACTTGCACAAAACTAGTATGTAAATATCTGTCATTTGGAATCCCTACAATCTTTCAAGAATTCTAGATGATACAAAAACATATTTTTTCTTCTGCGACTCTCATTTTCTATGAGTCTTTTTAATGTTTATTTTGAAAGAAGAGTTTTTTTCTATTCGAAACTTTAAAAAATCAATTACATAACTGGGATTTCAATTTCTAAGTCAATTCGGCAATTGTAAAGGAGTTGAATTTAGAAATAAGCTTGACATTCAAAACTCATAGTGTTGGTTCGGTTACTGCTTACTACAGGCATGTAATCCTCCCCAAAATACTATTTGATCTTAGGGAGGGGCAAAAAAGATAATGGATTGCCCCTCCACACAAAACCGTAAAACAGAGTTCTGGGTTGCTGCCATTCAAATGAATAGAAACCGGCAGCAATTCTAACACCTATCCAGTTTCAATTTTGTAACATCTGCAGGTATCATTCTGGGAATGGTAAATATTTTAATGGTCAGGCCCTGTCCACTTATGCATTACTATTTCCAGTATTATCCCCTATTTCTATCTGGAAAGAGAAACTAAAAGGTGACAGATTGCTGTGAATGAAATGAACAGAGATGCCATTTGCATTCATTTCAGCAGCGGCAAGCGTACTCTGTTCCCATTCCCGTGTTGTCCCTCAGAGATCTCCCTTATTGCTTTGGAAAATCCAAGAGCCAGACTCTACATTTTAATAATGCAGCTGGAACTCCAAGCATCAGCCCATGAATTGATTTAAGAGCATTAAACAACTTTATAATTACAGCCCATTGCTTCTTTTAAAATACAAATTCATTCTGATTGAATTAAGATAGAGGCTACACTTTTTCTAAAAATTGAATTTTTATAAATATAAAAACTTTCAAGAGTCCAGTGCACATCAATTAAAATGCAAGAACTAAACAACACCACTATCTGCTTTATATATATATTTGAGATTTGGTTCATCCAAACTCTTGAGTTTTGCTTAGATCCCTTGTATTAAAAAGATGAATTGCTTTCAGTCATTTGGTAACTACACCTAGAAGTGTCATATCTGGAAGATAATTCAATGTGTGTACTGAATACATGAATATGATAATGCAGCCTAGATACATAAGCACTTATTCTGTTTTTGTAAAAAGACTAAAAAAAAAAAAAAAAAAAGGAAATGTTTGTTACTATTTCAAAATGTACCTCAAATATACCCAAGTTTTATTCTGGATTGTACAGTGTTTGATACCTTGCTGAAGCATCTCATCTCATTTGATTGATCAATTAACAATGATCCATTACTACAAAACAAAACAGGATATGACACCACTTATAATGTCAGGTCACTAGATTACAATTCAAATTGTTCTCTGAAGGATACTTCTATCTGGAAAGAGATAAAATTTTAGAAGAAGACAATCTCAGAGATGTCTAAATTAGATTAAGTAATAATTTGAGGGAGAAATAAACCTAGGAGCCTTAGTTGGGAGTTTATTTATAGTCAAAATGAAGTCATAAAACATTACATTCAGTGAAACATTTGCTTTCATCTGTCTTTTGTCTTCTGAGGAAAATATGTATATCCTGTCCAAAACAAATGAAAACATTAGAAAACTAATAGCATCTGACATATTAGATCAGTTTAAGAATTCCCACATTTTGCAGTCAGAAGACTTAAATATTAATTTTGTCATAGATTTTATATCATGATTAATAAAGTTGCTAGCTATAGTTGAATATTCTTGATAATCTGTTAATATAGTTTTTGATTCAAAAATTGAATTATCCAGGTATAAAAACGAAGGAGTATTTACTTTATTGCAGAATACTGTGCTTCTATTTTGTGGTTATCAGTATTTGCAATTTGAAGTACTGCATTACAGTAAACTTTAATATCAATGTCTACTCAGATTTGATCCTACTGTGATTTCTAATTTAGCTATTTAACATAGTTCAAGCTAAATTTTTTCTTTTGCATGTGATATACTTGCCCCAAATTCTGCTTCTAAATATCACAAATTCTGATTCAGGAACTTTGTTTTATTGTAAGAACCATTTTCTTGGATTTGTCCTTGAAGATGTCATGGACATTTTGCTTGAACAGGAGAAGTTGAAAATTGTACAGAGAAACAAAAAAACCATCATCTGTACCTTACTCCAAAAAAGGAAAACAAACAAACAAAAAACACTCATGAATTCTCAAACTGTCATTTTCTGATTATAGGCAACATTTTTCTTTTTATACAGCTCTAGGAATTAACAACCAACCAAGTCAGAAAAGGAGAAGTCACAGTATCCTCTGTTGTGGCATCTTTCAGTCACTTGAATATTTAGATTGATTGCGGAACTTCCATAGTGTCATTGATTCAATATATGTGTTGCTAAAGTATGAAACAAGGCCATAAATCCTGTTCCAAATAAACATATGGCAAAGCGTCTATCATAGCTAAAAAGAGAGTATCCCATCAATTCACATCTGATTTTAGATTATTTACAAAGTCGTATATGCTTCATTAAACCCATGCTTTAACTTAGAATATGCCAATATTCACTAATCAGACTAGCTTTTTATTTTATATAATTAATAATGTTACACTTCTCCAAAGCTGTTTGAATTTTATCCAAATATGATGCGATCCACACAAATTTAATTTCATTTGAGAAATGTTATTGTAAATAATAAGTAATAACATCTTCTTCCTGTCCTAAGAAATGCTTAAACTCTTCATTTTTCTGTGTATAAATTCACAAACTATTATTAACAAAGTAGTTAAATAAAATAATTTCTATGCCATTTAAAATTCCCAAGTCTGCTGAATGATTTTCTGAAAAATATATTCTGTTTTACTTGATATGACAAAGCAAAGGTGAATAAAATGATGCCATGATATAATAAGTTGCAACTTTAATTAAGCCCATAAGAGATGTAAGGAGTTAAAAATTCATTTAAAGAGCAGAAGTTTTTACCTTGGCTGAGTATAAGAATCACCCAGTATTTTTTTTTTTAATATTGATGTGCTTAATATACCCTAGAATAATTAAATCTGAGTCTCTGAATATGTACCTTGATAATTATAATGTTTGAAAATTTCCCCAGGTAATTTTAATGTCCAGGAAGTTTAGAAAAATCTGCCTCAAAGAAGAGGGATGGATTTGGTTTTCCAACTTGAACATCAACAGCCAACATTGAAAAAACTTGAACAATCAGTTAAATATTTTTGTTGAAGTTTTAAGTGATCTATTTCTTATATCATAAAATTTCCAAATAATTTAATGATAACAAAATGCAAACCAAATAATGGTGTCCATAAAAAGGCAAAAAGCGCAATTCAAACTTAATATATTTACAAGCACATGTACAAGTATAATGAACTCTATCTATGTGAATTTGACATCCAACTTACCTATATGCAGAAATATAACAAGGCATATAGAACATATATAAAATATTTTTGGAAATACACTAAAACATTATGTGTTTATTTCTACAGTGTTTATTTCTACAATTACATGTGAAAATTTTATAGTAACCCTTGGAAACAGGTCCTCACACTTGACATTTAATCTGGGACATTCAACCGGGTCTGAATGAATATTTAGGTCCTTGATTTCCACAACAAGGTTAAAAATGCAGATCATAATTTATAATGCAACAGAATATATCCTAAGGGGTCTGAAGTAGCAGAGAAAGCTAAAGACCTGTGAAAACTAGTGTATTTTCAAAAATATTTTTTGCAGTGCCGAGTAGTTTATTAGTTTGCCAAGACTGCCAAAATACCAGATTGGGTACATAAAAAAAGAGAAATTTATTTTCTCACAGTTCCTCAGACTAGAGTCCAAGATCAAGGTATCTGTGTGTTTGGGTTCTTCTGAGGTGTGTTTCCTTATCTTGTGGATGGCTGTCTTCTCAGTGTCCTCATGTGGCTTCCCCTTGTTCTGTGTGTTGTCTGGCTCCTAATTCCTCTTCTGAGGATGCCAGTCATATTGTACAAGGACCCATCTATAGGACCTCTTTTTAAAATTAATCGCCACATTAAAGAACCTATGTCCAAATACAGTCACATTCTGAGGTACTAGAGGTTAGGGCTTCAACATATGAAATTTTGGAGGACAACCCAGTCATAAGAAGTGGATAAAGAAAAATAAACACTCAGAGAATTAGAGCTAGGGACAAAACCTTTTTCAGAAAATAAAAGATAATTGACACTTAAAACAGTAGCTTTTAAAGTATAAAAGTTCAAATCAGTTCAGAAAATGATGAATAAATAGTTGAAGAAGAGAGTAAGTGGCAAAAAAATGGTAATATTCATGCTTTAAAGAATGATTTGGATAAGATAATGAGACTTAGAGACAGTTTCAGGAAAGCAGATTTTTATTGTATACAAACAATTACAGAATAGAAAGTGTTCTGTCAATGTCAGCCCCTGAGCTCCTTTTTTAATCACTATTTTTTCCCCACATAATAATGATACCACCCAACTTTTTTCCAGGGTCACTTGTATGTTTAATTTGGTTTGAGCGGATGCTTTAGGCACAAATGTTTTTCATATTTGCCTAGATATGTTAGCTCCTTCAGACCAGTGCCAAAGATACATTGAAAGTTTCTGCTATTTTCAAAAAAAAAATCTGTCATTAATGTGATTCTGTTTAGTCTTCCAGTTTTATCAACAGAACCACACAGTCATTGGTTTCCTCAGAATGTGAATTTTGCTTAGGCAGCCTTAAACTTCCCTGGAAAGTCTCAAACTGGCCTCCTCAATAGAACTTCCTTTCTGAGCAGGCGTCCACAGAAAGTGCTGATTTTCATGAAGTGCTTCCACCTGTTATTTTCCTTTCTACCTGACCAGCATCAGTTGAATAGACAGTAATTCTCTGGCAGTCATCTAAGTGTTCTCCCTGGAACAGCAATATTGGTTTAACCTAAGAGCTCAGTAGGAATTCAGAATCTCAGGTCTTATCCAGCACCTACTAAATCAGAATCCTCATTTTACAAGACACCCTGTTGATTCATCTCGTATGCATACTTAAGTTTGGAAAGCTTGAATCTCTGAGGGAATATTATGTTTCTCTGAAGCTAAGTAGCTGCCTGAGGCAACTTTCCTAAATCCGTGAGTTAAAACACAGGTGCCTACCTGGTTACAATACAAAAGTATAGTAATAGTATAGTACAATACAATACAATAGTAATTCCACTGGCTCTTAAATATTTGGAAATATTACCCTCTTCCTCTCCTCTTCCCCTCTCTTATTTTTTTTTTTTCTTAATTGTAGTCTGTCTGTTTTTCAGACTGGAGTGCAGTGGCAGGCTCACCACCACCCGCAGCCTCAACCTGCTGGGCTTAGGCAATCCTTCTGCCTCAGCCTTCCAAGCAGCAAGAGGCATGTGCCACCATGTTCAGCTAATTTATTGATTTATTACATGTGTATTAGTGGTCTCACCAAATTACCCAGCCTGCTCTCAAACCCTAGGTTCAGGCAATCATCTTGCCTCCAGCCTCCCAAAGTGCTGGAATTACAGGTGTGAGTCACTGGGACCAGACAATTATCTTGTCCCTTTAATTATTCTCTGTTCAGGCCAAGCATCTTTAGTGCCTTCGATCATTTCTTTTGTATCATGTTTTCCAGATATCATCAAACCTCAGCCATTTTCCTTTACATGATTTCTGACATGTCAGTATCTACAGCAAACTGCAAAATATCTAATGCACAAAGTCTCCTCAGCAAAAATAGCTACCTCACAAAACACTGAGAGATAAATGCAAATGGGAGGCAAGCATGACCAATTACACATTGCCAGTGTACTCATGTCTTAATAAAGATGAGAAATCAATTCAATTTTAAGCTTTCCTCAAAGAAGGGCTGCCCAAAAAGATACAAAATGATAAATGTTGACCTCTTAAAATCACGAAGGTATAAAGTGTAACAAAAATTATTAATACAACCATGTGATTAAGTAAGTCTCTATCAATGAATCACAGTGACAGGGCTATTCTAGGATTTACCTGCAGAAGTGAAAAATGAGGTCATTAGTGAAAATCAAATGCAAATATCATCAGATTCTGGAGCATTTCTCTTTACATATTAAAAAAGGCATTTCTAACTCGCAGAGATGTACACCCTTCAAGGTAAAAACTTATCTTTATAGCAAATAAAGTTTTTAAAATATAAAAGCAGCTAAAATTTGAAATCCTAAATTGATTTTTTAAGCAGTAATATATCCTTAAATAAAATTTAAAAATAAGAATTATATTAATATCACAATTTGCAATTCAGTATTTTCTGTAGATATGGTTAATTTGTAATAGGCCAGCAAAACTGAAGTAGTCCAGATTTAAAAGATGCCTTCTTTTTTCAAACATTGACATTTTTCATGGAAAAGCTTTGAATATTAAAATTGAATTTACATTTTGATACATTGAAATATATCTATATGCTTTTTAAATATACACACAAATTATGATAACAAAAGAGGATACATGAGTTGTTTGCTTTTAGAATAAGATTAATTTTTATCGTAGCAAAGTACAGAGAAAGAATAATTCTAAACAATTGTCTAATGAGGAAAAGATTGTAATGGATTAAAACTAGAAAGGCAGACCATAGAAGGTTTGTAGATGGCTTTACTCTGCAATTGGTGGTGAGTTGTAAAAGGCTACTGAGAAGGAAAATTATGTGACCATGATTTGAAATGCTACCTTTAGAGGAAAGGATGAAGAAGTTTTTAAATAATTCAGAGTCAAGAAGACTTGACAAAAGACAGCTGTAATAATGCAGAAGAAAGAACCTACCCTTCTTTGTATTTTCCTGCTTACAACTTTTTCTAGATAGTGATTCTATTCCTCTCTAAAGTCTTGTTATTACTATCCTGGTGCTTCTTTAGCTATATTTCTTGACTAACTCATTGCCTTTGTTGGATCATGATCAATAGTGACTCACAGCCTTGTACAAAAATCTCTACTAAAAGTCATTACTGACCAAACATGTAAATTTCTGAGTACATTCAATTTTCTTTAAAAATTAGTGTGCTTTGATAGGATTCTTACTCACCCACTCTAGCTATGATACACATAATGCATTCTCAGCTGCCTGATAATTGAATACGTGTATATAATTATTCTAATAAATTATATGCAAATTAATTTTGGAAAAAGGAAAGGGAATAAAACAAGTTCATTAATGCTAAACAGCATGATGCTGAACAACTCCTGGGTCAACATGGAAATAAAAGCAGAAATTAAAAGATTTCTGGAAACAAATGAAAATAAAGACACATCTTACTAAAACCTCTGGGATGCCATGAAAGCAGTATTCAGAGAGGAATTCATTTCTTTACAAACACACACGAAGAAAATGGAAAGATCACAAGTTAACAGCCTAACAAATCACCTAAGGCAGTTGGAAAGACAAGACCACAAAACCCTAGCTTCAACAGAAGGATCCAGATCACCAAAGTAAAAGCCTAAACATAGGACATAGAAAACAAAACTGTCATAGAAAAAATAAATGAAACAAAAAGCTGGTTCTTTGAAAGGATAAACAAGATTGGTGGACCCCTGGTCAGACTGAACAAGAAGAAGAGATAAAAAGCCCGAATAAACCAATCAGAAATGCAAACGATCTAATCACAACAGGCCCCAAAGAAATACAAAAAATTATCAGGGATTACTATGCACACCTGTATGGAAACCAACTCAAAAACCTAAATGAAACAAAGCTCTTTTTTGACATCATGCAACCTTCCAGTGTTAGAACTAGTAGAAATCGAGACATTAAATAGACTGATAACAACCTAGGAAATCAACTGCATCATAAGAAAACTACCCACAAAAAAAAGTCATGGACCTGATGGTTTTCCAGTGGACTTCCATAAAACATACAAGGAGAAGCTGATACCAATCTTATTGAACGTATTCCAAGCAATCAAGAAAGAATAAACTCTCTCTAAATTATTTTATGAAGCTAATATCACACTGATACCCAAACCAGGTAAAAATCCAACGAAGAAGGAGAGCTATAAGCCAATATCCCTGATGAACATAGATGCAAAAATACTCATCAAGATTCTAGCAAATCGTATTCAATAACACATCTCCAAAATCATCCACCATGACCACGTAGACTTCATTCCCAGGATGTAGGACTAATTCACCATCCATAAGATCAAAAAGTAATTAAATATATTAACAGATGTAAAAATAGGAATCACATGACTGTATCATTAGATGCAGAAAAACCTTTTGATAAAATCCAGCATCTTAATAAAAACCCTTGAAGGCCTATACATAGAGGGAACACACCTAAAAAGAGTAAACGCCATCTATGACAAACCCACAGCCAACATACTGCTCAACAGACCCAAATTGGAAGCATTTCCACTGAAAATAGGAATAAGACAAAACTCCCAACTTTCAGCCCTCTTATTCAACATAGGGTTGGAAGTCCTAACTAGAGCAATCAAACAAGAGAAAGAAATCAGAGGTAACCAAATAGAAAAAGAGCAAGTCAGGTTATCCCTCTTTGCTGACGATATAATTCTATACCTTGAAAACCCAAGAGAAACTGTCAAAAACCTCCTTGCACTGATAAAGGACTTTGGCAAATCCTCAGGGTACAAAATAAAATTGCAAAAGACAACTGCATTCTTATACACCAACAAAAAACAGGCAGAGAGCCAATTTAAAAGCACAGTCGCATTCACAACAACAACAACAAAATGAAATACCTCGGCATCTTCCTAACTAGAGAAGTGAAAGATCTTCACAATGAAAACTACAAAACTCTGCTCAGAGAAATCAAAGATGACACAAACAAATGGAAAAACACTCCATGCTCATGGATTGGAAGAATCAACAAAGGAATCTACAGATTTAACACACTAGCCATTAAATTACCAGAATCATTCTCTGACCTGCAAAAGACAATACAGAAATTCAAATGGAAACATAAACAACCATGTATGGCCGAAACAATCCTCAGCAAATTAAACAAAGTGGGAAGTATAACAATTCCAAGCTTTAAACTTTATTATAATGCTACAATAACCAAAACAGCCTGGTACTGGTCCAAGAACAGGCATATGAACCAATGGAACAGAATAGAACTTCTAGAAGCAAAACCTCAATTTCTCAACCAACTTATCTTCAACAATCCTCCACTAACAACCACTGGGGAAAGGAGAATTTATTCAGTAAATAATGCTGGGAAAACTGGCTGACCACATGCAGAAGATTCAAACGGGACCCCTACCTATAACCAAAAATCAACTCTAAATGGATCAAAGACGTAAATGTAAAACCTCAAACTATAAAAAATTTAGGAAATGCAGGAGAAACCCTTATAAAAATTGGAGCTGGCAAGCAATTCCTGATCAAAACCCCAAATGTCCATGCCATAAGAGATAAGATAGACAAGTGGGACCTCATCAAACTGAAAAGCTTCTGCAAAGCAAAAGAAACCATCAAGAGAATGGGAAGACAACCCACAACATGGAGAAAAAAATATTTGCCAAATGCATATCTGACAAAGGCCTAACATTTTAAGATCTACAAGAAACTCAATGATGCCAAAAAGGAAGAAAAAACAAACAAACAAAAAAACTGAAACAGCTTTATTAAAAAGTGGGCAAAAGATATGAATAGACACTTCTCAAAAGAAGACATACAAGCAGCCAACAGAGACATGAAAAAGCGCTCAGCTTCACTAAGCATCAAAGAAATGCAATCAAAACCACCCTGAGATATCACCTGACTCCAGTCAGGATGACCATCATCAATAACTCAAAAACAACAGATGCTGGAGAGGATGGGGAGAAAAGGGAACACTTCTACACTGTTGGTGGGAGTGTAAACTAGTACAACCTTTGTGGGAAAGTGTAGCAATTCCTACAGTTCTAAATGTCGATCTTCCATATGACTCAGCAAGTCCTCTTCAGGGAATATGCCTGGAGGAAGTCAAATAACTCTATGAGAAAGATATCTGCCCACACGTTTATTGCAGCATTATTCTGCAACAGTAGCAAAAACATGGAACCAACTATGCTGCCCATCAAAAGTGGACTGATAAAAAAAAAATGTGGTACTTATACACAATGGAATATTATGCATCTATAAAGAAGGACACAATTATGAACTTCACAGCAACTTGGATGGTTTTGGAGTCCATACTACTCCGTGATCTATCACAGGAACAAATAACTGAGTACCACATGTTCTCACTCATGGGTGGACCCTGAGCAATTATCATAATACTACAAGAAAGGAGTTGGCAGTAGTGGAAGACTGCCAGGGAAGGGAGAGAGGGGGCATGCTTCATTAATAAGTGTATGTGATCTCAAACCAGGTGAAGTGGGGACCAAAGTGAGATCCAAACTTTCCCTGTACAATGGCCATTTATATACCTAACCCTGAATTGTACCCACATCTTTAAAATAAAAAATTTTTTAAAGGTCCATACAAAGAAATAATAAGTAAATGAAGAATGAAGGAAGAACAAAAAAGAGAAGAGAAATAGGTGGAGTATTGTAAACTAGAAACAATGAAAGGCAAACAGAAGAATAAAGAGATAAAAGACATAGTCATTTACTTTATTGGATTTAACTACTAGTAAGAGAGAAAAGCATGAAAATGGGCTATTTTAAAAATTTTAATAACTGCTGTAATCAATGAAAAACATAAGAAAGGAACTTAGGTAAAACTAAGAGGTGAAAAAGAGCATTAAGGAAGATTTCTTTCTTTTTTTTTTTTTTTTTTGAGTTGGAGTCTCACTCCGTTGCCCAGGCTGGAGTGCAGTGGCATGCTCATGGCCACCCCTTCCGTGACCTGCTGGGCTCCTGTGATCCTTCCACCTCGGCCTTCTAAGTAGCCTGAACTACAGGCGCACACTACCATGCCCGGCTAATTTTGTATGCGTTGTAGAGATGAGGTCTCGCCAAGTTGCCTGAGCTGGTCTCAAACTTGCAGACTCAGGCAATTCACTCTCCTGGGCCTCCCAAAGTGCTGGGATTACTGGCCGAGCCTCTGAGCCCCGCCAAGGAAGATTTCTAAAGGAAGGTGATATATGATGAAACATGCAATGAGAAAGAATGTATATTACTTCTTTTTTTATCTGATTATACTAAAAAAAAAATGTGTTTTTATTTAAGGGTTTAGGTAAGAGATTGTCTCATTTTTCTTATACTATTACCTTAGGATTTTTCCTATGATGGGCCAATATCCAAGGAGCAATTGCATAGGACCAATATACAGGGGCCACCTTAAACCTATTTATAGAATAAGCATGTGAGAGTTAACAATGCTTCTCTTGAGTTTAAGTCAGTCAATTAATCTACCACACTAAGTGGAGAACTTACCTCATAAGGAAACCTATCATTTATTGATTATAACGTATTCATTTTGTGACTTAATTTTTTTAAAGAATGGTCATATACTGTACCAATTTTTGAGCTTCACGACACCCATCCAAGTTATTTCTATTCTCTTTTAATCCCACAGAGCTGGAAAGATTTACCTACAGTAATACAAAATTTATAAGTACCTAAAAATGATTTAGGAAAATAATTTTGGAAAGATCATCTTACCACTGATTCTTCATTTATAAAATGTAATAGGTAGGCATTTGTTCTCTAAGGATCTTTCTAAAGCTAGGCTACTATGATTAATGTTTTAATATTTTCTTCACTTATATAAGAATCCTAATATTACATTTACCTTATTAATTTGCTTAACAAACCATTTTATTCATAAGAAATAAAACGTTATGTTTGAATTTAGTCCAAGCTGGCTTAATGAAAGGACATTGGAAACTTTTCTGTAAAATCTTAGGTAAAAACTAGATGTTCAGTATACATTAAAGTGTGGGCATTACTCCCATTTGGAACAGGATTCAAATATTAGATCTTAGATTTATTCAACATCTTCTGTTACCAAATATTTTTCTACACTATTTTGTTAGAACAGCCTTTTTTGGTAGGTAACACCTACTTAATTTGGTGGATGAAGGAAAAGAAATTTAATTAATCAATAATTTACCCAAGATGATTTGATCTATAAGTGGCATACTATGTATTCAAATATCTCTTCATTAAAAGTTCAGAAACTGATAATTATTATAAATTCCCAGTTCCATACATTCAATTAATGAGACTTATTACTTTAACTTATTTTAAATATTCTTAATATTAAGTAGTAAATGATTTCATCTAAATATAGCTCTAATGGTTTTTAAATTCTGTCTAAACCTAAAGATATATATATATAATTTTATTCTGCTCATTTCTGAAATCAGACTTTTATAATAGGAGAGATATGATTCAGGAATTTATTATATTAAAGAATAAGTAAAGACACCAATTTAGATGTCCTAAATAAAAAATACAGACCATTTTTAAATATACTTCTAGAATTTTTCAAGTCCATCAAAAATCAATAGTAATTTAGTTTTAATTAGAAAGTGAAGCTAATAATGTTATTCCATTCATATTTTCTGATATCCCTAATTTAGGAAACAGAAAAAAATGCATATATACATGTACACATATAGTCCAAAATATACAGCCCTACACTCATGACTGTGGTATCACATTATGGCTACTATAAAAAATATTTCATACTTCAAGTAACTACAATTATGTAGCAAAACCAAAATAAAACTAGTGTTACTCCTAATTTTGTGTTGTATTGAGTCATGTCTTAAGAAAATTGAAAAGCTTTTCCTCTCTTATTTGTGTTTGACACAAACCGACACCTCTATTCAAATTTAATAAAAATCATAGCCTAATAAAATCGAATACAAAATTCAGCCCTTAGGTCTGCCATTACTTGCAATCATCTTCAGCATAGCTCATATCTGACCACTTTTAGAATAAGAATGAGGAAGTGTAGAATCCACAACTGACATCTATAAATATATGTAGTATTTTCCTTCAAGAGCATATAGACTAAGGCATTAGATAAATGTGTCCCTTGTCTTTGTATGAATCAAAGTTGATAAATAAACACTCATGCCAGGCCAATAGTTTAGTATGTAATGGTATTCCTAAATAAAAGAATTTGATGCAACTCTAAACAAAAAGTGTTATGCAACTCTAACCAAAAATTTTTAAAAACATCTATATCAGTCAACATGTAAAAGTTCGTAATGTTTTTCAAATGCAAATATTGAGAAAAGCAAGATGCTAAAAAGTATGTATCATAAGCTTTTTAAAATCAAACACAAATTACAAGGTTCATATGTGTGTGTTTGTGTAAATAGAGAAGGTACATTTTTATGTATATATGCATACATACTTTTTAAAAATTTTAAAGATGCATACTTTTTTTTACATTGGTAGCTGGTGGATAATAATTACACTTGATCCTAATGTAAGTTTTTGTGTCTCAGTTTTTTATTAAAAATCTTAAAAGTAAAAAAATATATATATAAAAAAGCATATAGAATAAGAACAAATATAAAGAAAGAAGTTATTTTTATACAATTGGACATCGTGTTTGTGTTTTAGACTAATTGCTCTTACAAGAGCCAAAAAGTTCAAAAAATGTAAAACTAAGAAAACTAAAAGTTGACAGTGAACTAAGGCTAATTTAATATCAAAAAAAATTTTTTTCAATTGATTTAGTGGAGCCCAAGTGTGTAGGGCTCATCAAGTCAACAACATTGTAGGGTAACGTTCTAGGCCTTCACAGAGACTCCCCGCTCTCTCACTGACTCACCCAGAGCATCTGTCAGTCCTTGCTAAATCCCCTTACAGGCGCAACATTTATTTTCTTGTATGCTGTATTTTAGCATTTGCTTTTGCACTGTGTATTTTCTATGTTCAGGTATGTATAACTACACACACACTCACCATTGGGTTTCAATAATCCATAGCCTTCAATGGAGTAACATGCTATATGGGTTTGTAGCCTAAGAAAACAGACTATACCAACCAGCTTAGGTGTGTAGTAGGCTATATCATCTAGGTTTGTGTAAACACACTCTGTGACTTCCACACTATGATGAAATTGCCTAACATCACTTTTCTCAGATGGTATCCATGCTGTTAAGCAATGCATGACCGCATTAAACATATTTTGGAAAATTAAAGAAAGAGAGGTAACTCATTCAGTTAAAGGGATTACAAAACACTCCTGAGCTGACTCTTGAGCTGTGTGTATGAATACAAGAAGTGTTTAGCCAAGTGCAAAATGTAAGACAAAGTCATGCTGCACGGCAGAAACCTGTATAAAGGCCCAGAGGAATGAGAGAGAAGGTCATTTTCAAGCATCTATAAATAATCAAAAGTGTAGAGAGAAGAGGGTGGCATAATGGAAAAAGGGAATATAAATAAGACGGGCAACAAATTATACTCAACCTTTTGCTGAGTGTAACAGGAAGCCACAGAGAGATTTAAATCTGAGTGTTATGATAAGTTTTAAATTTAGGAGAGTAATTTGGAAGTGCTTTGGAGGACTTGGAGTGAGCAAGTAGCAAGAGGAAAGACATGGAGAAGCTATTTGGAACTTCTGTTTGAAGCAGGGTAACTAGTTGAGCCAAGCAGAGGAAGATGGCTATGGGAACAAGAGGATGGATTCAGGAGATCACCAGGAGTGGCCCTTCTCAAGCAAAGGTTGAGACCACTTTCAGAGACTCTCTTCACACCTATCACACAGGTAATAGCCTTGAAGGTCATTCAAACTTTTGTTTGGATTTGAAGAACAAGTTAAGATGAGCTCAAGCACCATGCAAAATTAAAAGCTAGGAATATATTTGATATTGATCTTACTCAGCTTAGATTTATGCAATGATATGAAGTATTATCTTTGCCTTTTGTAGTGCCAAAATATTGTCCATCCTTTTGTTATCAAAATATTGGACTGTATTTGTTTCATAAAAATTTAGAAAAGAGGTGATTAGTTGCCTATATGTTAGGAACAGAACATTTATTTTAGTCAGTCCAGGTATAGCTCACTGCCTTTGTGTTGGGAATGGCCATTGTGTCTTCTTCCTTCATACTGCTCATTCTGTCTCTTCTATTGTTGGCATCCTCTTTCTATCTTCACTTTCCCTTTGTATTTACACAGCTTCCTCTTCTTTTTCTCTTATTTCCAAAAGAACACATTTTTAAAGAGTTAATACAGGATAATAGCAGGAATTAGCATGATACCTCAGAGTCCAAAATGTATTCATAGTTTACTGAATATTTATAATGGGCCAGGCACTGCGTAAGTTCCTAGTGACTAAATGGTGGTGAGGCAAACTTATTATCTGTCCTCATGAAGCTTGTAGCCTACCATGTAAGTAGCCTACCATGTAAAGTAGTCAAAGAAGTGAGAGTGTGTCTGTGTCTGTGCACATAAATAGAGAGAGGAGAATGGGATAAGACAGAGAGAAGAGAAAAAATAGAGAGACTTGAGAAGAAATTGAGTTTCTGTGGGATCATAGATTGGGAACCTAATATACAGCCAAGGATATCAGCCTTCATGGAGTAAATAATGTTTAGTGAGACCTAGAATAAAGAAGAGTTTATTTAGGAACCACTGGGGATCAATAGGATGAAAATTTTTCCAGAATAAGGGAAGGACTTTCTTGAATGTCCTGATGCAGAAGAGAAAATGACAATTTCCAAGAATAAAAAAAGTCCAATTTGCTGGAAAACAGATAGTAGAGAGAAAATAAAGAGAATTACTGCTGTCACAGATTTCAAAATTAGTATTGTGATACTACACAAAGAATATTACCTTAAGAATCACATAGTGATACCAAGATACACTTTAATACAAAGCTCCATCTAAGAAAGACATCTGAATCAAAATAATATTTCCAATTATTATTCCATCTGTGAATCTAGGGAACGTAAAGCTGACTTGAAGAGAAAGGAGAAAAATAGCATTTCATAGAATCAAGTACATTTTTTTTCTGTAAAAGAATGTCTTTCTCTGATTAGATAAAAAAAGATAATGTGCTAACTGAAAACAAGCCAAGTGGATTAAAAGCACTTGCATAGGAAAGGGATCATATGGTACATAAAAAATAAATGTATAATCATAGAATACATGGATTATCTGCTAAGAAACATACTCAGAAATAAAAACAAAGAACAATTAATAGGTAGAAGTTGCATTAAGGACTGCAAAGTCCAAGTACAGCACCTCCACGTGGCATGACCTCCATTATCTCAGAACTGTCATTCACACCCACTCAGAAAGCTGCTGGTAGTGTTCAAAGACGTTTACAATTATAGGGCCAAGTGGAAGAGTCACATTACACGAACGTAAATTGCCCATCGGCCTACAACAGTAGAAACTCTTCAAGAAATGATGCAAAGGGCAAAAGAAAAGTGATAAAAAGTGCACTGGCCAACAATGCTATCAGATATGGTATCAATTTTAAGTTATAGCTCTTTGATGATTTTCGAGAACTCAAAAATGTATTAGAAAATCCACAAACCTCTTTGTTCAGAACTAACGGCAATTGAAGTCTCTAAAATCCTCTCTAGCGTAGGAGGGAAAGCCTAACCTGTTGACCAACTGAAATTTAAGATTTCCTGGGGCTGTTTTATTCCATCTGTTCTCATAATAAAACAGCTATTTTTGTTTTGCTTAAGCTACTATTTGGTGTCAATAAGTGTTAAGTAAGAACAAAATATATTACACTACTAACAATGAACAGAGAACATAATAATAACAAGATGTGTACATTTATTTTTCAATTAAGAAATTCATATCCTATATTTATGTACAAACCCCCAATCAGATTTCATTCCAATTTTAATATTTTTCCAGTCGTCTATTCATCCACTATTTCTTTCATTTGATATAAACTTATTTGATAATTGTAATCTTAACATTTTAATAAAATAATCAAACGTATGCATCCAAAATACTTGTACGACTTCTGTACATTTTATAGTTTTGCCTTGTTACTATTGTTGTGGTAACACATTCCATTTTCATGGCTACATTGGCTGCCTATTTGGTTAATTCATATGAAATGAAAGCTAGCTGATTTGAAATGTAATTTTCTGAATGATAATTTTAAGGGTGTGGAAGGTCAGAATTGGAGTTAGTGACAGTTTGGGATACCATTTAAATTGCTAAACTTAAAAAATGAAAGTACTTATTTTTTGACCAAGAGTTTCAAACAAATAGGCCAAAAGTCCATTTTCCTTTTTTGCTGATATTTAAAAATTTGGTTTATCTGAAGCTGGATTCCATCTGTTGGCACTGGAATTCACAGAGGGACTTCTCCTTGGTCATCCTGAACTCCTACCTTCCATTTGAAAAGAGTATTCCCTACTTTGCTTCAGTGGACTGGCAAGTTCTCAATTAGTAATTGACAATCACCAGCTGCTTTTAAAAGAATGTGGCTGTCTCTTGTGTGTTGTCATATGATTAATCCACTTAACTGTAGACTCAGGAAAATAGTTAAAGAATTTTATAAAGTCAATTACTTGTGTCTAAAAACAAAATGATGATAATCTCTTGTCTTATAACAAGTTTTTTCTAACGTGATTTAAGTTCTTCATAATTAAGGTACAACATGTAAATGCAGTAATTTTTATCAGTGATGCATCTTAACATTATGAATTACTGTGCAGTGACACTTTTTTTCTTCTTGGAAGCATATGCTTGAATTCTCAAATATTTGTTTTTGGTATTTGACGTACCATACATTTCTTAAACAAATATTGTCACATAATCACGTGCAAGATACCGTGTTTTAAAGCAGGAGGGGGAGAACTGAGTGATTGTATAAGATCATTCTGCATTTTAAAAATTAAAGACAAGTGAAAGCGATTGGTTTGCAAGTATCTCACAGAAAGTTGACGGAAGAGCTACATTTAAAACACAAGTTTCCCCACAACAAACTATTATATTTTTAAATGATCTTTTAAGTAGGAGTAGAGTGTTCTTTCTCTAGTGCCTATTTTATACATTGTCCTTATATAATTATTTCTGATTAGTTCATCCTTCAAAAGAATAGTGGCTTTCAGGGTGTGAGGAGGAATGGTACAAGGGAGAAGAGAGAATGATGTTTCATTTTTTATAAAATTTTTACCTGAGACATGTAAGTGACTTACTCACAATATTATACCAGTTTAATCAAAATATAAAGAAGAAAAGTGTACAAATTTAAGTTCAATAAATTTTACCCTGCAAACACTACCAGTAAGCGTCACCTAAATCAATATACCAAACATTATCAAATACTCAGAAAACACCTATGTGCCTTCAGTTTCTCATTAAGCATCCCAAAATACATTTGCTACTCTGACTTCTGTCACCAGGAATTATTAGTTTTACTCTTTTATAGTTTAAAACAAATATTGTTTACATGATACCACAAGGAGTGCCCTCTTTGATGTTTTGTTTATTTCTCTTAACATTTATCTTGTTTATATCCATAAACTGGAGGGCGATATATCCATCCAGTTCTTGTAGTAGTATTTTTTAATGTTTATTGCTGCACTCTGAGTGAACAGATCACATTTTAATCCATTCTAACTTTGATGAGCATTTAATTTATTCTAACATTGATAATAATCATTTAAATTTTGCAGCATTCTGAAAAATACTCTGGACGTTCACGTATTTCCTGGTACATATATACATATGTACACTTCTGTTGGTATTGTTTCTTAGAGTGGAATTTCTCGGTCACATAATATATGCATAAGCTCACTAACAATCAAGACTAGCAGTTTTGCTAACTTATATAACAATTTATACTTACATCGGCTTTATAGGAGAGGTCCTCTAGTTTAAATCTTTGCCAACTCTTGCTACTGCTTTTCTGTTCTTTTTTTGTTTTTTTATTTTTTTTCAATTTAGCCTTTCTAATGAGCTGGAATGATTTTTTACTATGGTTTTGATTTAAAATCATCTCCCACATATTAGGTCATTATTGATATTTTGTGGCTATTATATTATTTAATACTTCAAAACACTATTGTTAATGTTATAAATACTTAATATTCATCTAGATTTAATCACTCATTTGCCCATTGTAGTGTTCTTCATTCTTTCCCTCATTTTTCCATCTGAGATCCTTCATTTATTTCTGAAAAAGAAAACTAATTAATGTAAAACTGCTGTTGAGAAAATGTTCTCATTTTTCGGTCAAAAAAGTCTTTATTATAGCTTTATTTTTGAAAAATGCTTTTATCAGGTGCAGACATCTATGTTCTTTTTTAGATTTTAAACATGCCATTATGTAATGTCTATTATCATTCTTATTATGAAGCCAACTGTCAATCATATTTTTATTTAAAAATCAGAAATTTATTTCTATTTTAAAAATTAGAAATTTAATTTTTCCACTTATCAATTTTATATTCCACTAATTTAATGTATTATTAAATGCATATATTAGATTTTTAATTTCAACAATTTCTAGAATTCTTAATTTTAAATGATTTTTTTATAAAGCTCAGTTCTCTCATAAAATTCTCAATTTTGTCATCACTTATCTTAATTAGAATTATTTTGTAAATCAATATTTGATAACTCATATCAATCTTACCTGTGGGTCTGTTTATATTATCTGCTTGTTATTATTGCTTATAATTATTTTCAGTTCATGTTTTCTATCATGTTCTGTAATTTTTCAGTAAATGCGAGACATTTTTATGATAAATCATAGTGTTTCTGAATTACATTACCTTTCTTCAGAAGAGATATGTATTTTTAATAGAAATTTTGTCTGCAGTTAGAGACAGATCACATTGAACCAAACAGATTAAGATAGCTCAAAGTTAAATTTAAAGCTTATAAATACTGGTCTGTTGCCATTTATGAATTTTCTTAGGACATAGTTTTTCTTAAATCTCAATGAAATGCTTGAAGTGTTTCTAGGACCCATTCTCCATGGTAGGCCCTATCTCCTTTTTGTTTGAGTCCCACAATTTATTGATCTTGCTGAAATCTTTGCTTAACCCTTTAAACACTTAGCAGCCACTTTAATTTTTTTTTTTTTTTCCTTCTCAATTTCTGACTCCTGTAAAAGTTAGAATTTAATAATATCCTTGCGGCAAAAGCCATGTTGAATAACAGTGTTACTTTTTTGTGGTTCCCCTTCCTCCTGGATTGTGAGCCTCTACTGTATTTCTAAACTTAAATACTTGTTTCAAAAGTTGATTTCTGTTCAGTACCAAAGCAGTGTGAAGCAAATCAACATAGGTCTGGTGATAAAAATAAAAATAGAAAGATAAGTTCACCCTGTTGTGTCTTCCTTAATTCTTAAATTCTGACTTCCATGTCCTATCTTGGTTAACCTATGGTGACTTTAAACTTGCAATTTTTAAAAATTGTATACATTTTTATCATTGTTCCAAAGCAGTAGGTTTGGACTGACATAATACTTTGCCATATCTGAAAGTGAAACATACGTACCACTTGTTTGTGATCAACAAATCCAACTGCCATTCATATTATTTACTGATTTTGTTAAGCGCCACTATTGAAATGACAATGGAGCAAAAGCAAAAGCAATTATACTATCAAATCAATTTTGGATTTAAGTTTTCTTATTCTACCATATTAAATAAGGATTTTCTCTTCTATATATGAATGTATTGCCTCATTGTCTATTGACCATCATGTACTGTGATTTCATCACTTGTTTTATCATAAACATTTTCATATTTTAAGTAACCTGAAAAATTATTTTAGAAAATTAAAGATTACACAATATGCTTATTCACCATAATTTTTTATTTTTTTATTTTTTTAACTTTTTTTATTTTATTTTATTTTTTGAGTTGGAGTCTCACTCTGTCGCCCAGACTGGAGTGTAGTGGCCGCTCCCGGCCACCGCAGCCTCGACCTGCTGGTCTCCAGTGATCCTTCCGCCTCAGCCTTCCGAGTAGCCGGAATTACAGGCATGCACTACCACACCTGGCTGATTTTTTGATTTATTGTAGAGATGAGGTCTCGCTGCCCAGGCCGGTCTCGAACCCATGGGCTCAGGCAATACACTCATCTCAGCCTCCCAAAGGTGCGAGATTACAGGTTTCTCCTCCCTTTTTCTATTCAGCACACTTAGCCAAAAGGAACTCTGCTGACCTAAACTGAAGGCTCTGTGACTCTGACAGGCATGGCTAACTCTAGAAACTCATTGTTCCTGTTTCCCATGAACTGCGGTTTCGGCTTAGGTAATAGATATAATTCAAACTCAGGTCACATTTGGGAGCCTTCTATACAGTACAAGCTTCTTTATAAGATTTAAAAGTATATTTGTAGAATTAGTATATACATATGGAGAGCTGTTTTCAGCTTTAGATGGTATAGATGATTATTTAGAGTTACCAGAAATGGTCCAGCATGAACTTTGGGCTGGACCTCATTCCTGAGGGCTCAGCGTGTACTTTGGACTGGGCTGCATTCTTTTAAACCAGTTTTAGCTACAATTAGTGTAGGGTTTTTCTACTTATTATAGAAACTGAATTTATTTTACTCATAGAAAGTATTGTAGAATAGGTCATGCTACGTCAGGTTATTATGTTAGTTCAAGCATGATCAAGCATGATATTTTGAGGTTTAATAAGAATACAACTAACTTTAGAAATTTCATTGTTCCCGTTTTCTACTAATTGCAGTTTTGGCCTTAGTACAATTTACAGTTTATATTTGGGTTTTATTTTAGAAGCTTTATTACTGATGATCAGCTTTATATATTAGGATTAGGAATTAGAAACTTTTATAGAAATTAAGATAGATATATAGGACTTTAGAATAGCCATTTTGTTAAGAGATTGTAATCAATTGTTCCTAGAAATGGCCCAGCATGATCTTTGGACTGGGCCACATTCTTTAGGAACTGGTTTGAGCTATAATTAAGAGTTTCTGTAGTGTAGGCAGAATTAGCATAGAATAAAAAGGTATTAAGATTTAAGTGAGTCATTAGGTATTGTGTATGCATAGGCTTTATAAGTTATTGATTATTAGAATATTGTGATGTTGGAATTGTTGTATTGCTTTTGAGGAACATTAACCAAGCATAAGGAACAGTGAGATAATTTGGGGATTGTCCTTCTTCATTCTTGAGGAAACACCTGGTGGGTGGGGGAATGCCCCTCATCCACCTGGCTTTGTGTTCATGTGAAAGTCTTGTGATTTAATTGGGATTGTCCTTCTTCATGCTTGAGGAAACATCAGGTGGGTGGGGGATGCCCCTCATCCACCTGGCTTTGTGTTCACATGAAAGTTTTGTGATTTAACCCATGAAAATTTAGGATAAAAGGCTTATGATTTGTCCCATTAAACGGCTTCTGGTCACTTTAACAGGAGTCTAGTCTCTTTCTTTCTCCCCCCTTTTCCTTTCTCTTTATATCTACCCCTCCAGAATCGCCACTGCTGCCACATCTTTCCAGGGACCCTCAAAACCTGCAGGGGCTGGCCCCCTGCAATTTTCCAAATATTTACTCAGATAGTTACTACTACTTCTTAGTGATTTTACATTTTGAAATACAGTCAGTTGTCATCATTCCCATTAGTTACATTCTTTTAAGCTGCCACATATCCTAAGTTAGCTTATACAAACCATCGCTAGTAGAGGAAATACAGGGTTAAGTCTCTGTGATCCTCTGGTCACATTTTTATCAATATAAACTCATTTTATGTGTGCTTATTTTCAACAACACTTGAATCAATGTGTATTTTTGATTTACTAACATTGAACTGCATGGCTTATGACACTATCCCTCATATCTGAATGATGCTTATCCAGTACACATATTTTCTCCAAAAGACACAGAACAGTCTTCTTGTGCTTAGGAATACTAGACTGCACCTTGAGAACTATGCTTAGAGGCCATTTCAAACAGCAAAAGCACAAACACAAAGCACAAAAATGAGAAAAATGTGGTATTAAATAGATGACCAAAAGCACACCTGTCTACAACATGAAAGCTGAAACAATAAGTCAGACCATTGTCTAGCTCCGCCTCAGGAAGGAAGGTGCCTGCCGGCTGACTCAAATGTTTTACTGTTCTGCAAAAAACTATGAAAGTGCTCCAAGTGTAGATTTGGTTGTTGCAAATAAATTTTAGCAAATTCACAATTATGGACTCCTTGAATATTGGGAGTAGTCTGTAGACTGTACAATAGGAATTCCTACTGTTCATTTAAATACATTACATTGCAAAAACAGAGAGGGGGGAAACCATCTTAATATCTTTGATCTGTGAAGAAACCTGACCAATATTTTTTAAACTTCTAATATAATAATTTTAATTCTTTAAAATGCATAAGAGGAATACTTGAAGACTTGATTTCTTTCCTTGAAGGAAATCTCTGATGTGAGCATATTTAATATTGGATAGTACTTAAAAAATGCTTGTCAGAAGAGGTATCAATAATCCCTTCAGTCAAAGACTACCAGACTGCAATTAAAAAAATCAAACTTATTGGCTTATTGCACTGAGGGAGAACCTACACCAATGAGAATCATGGCATGTATCCATAACAAGTCTTCAAAAGTATTTATATTATTTGGCCTTATGCTAGGTGATTTTTTGAGAGACTACAAATATTTTTCTCTGAGTTGGATGCAATCAGAAATCAAGGGTAATTGTATGGTTGACCATCTTATGAAATCTTGTCTAAATCATGGGAAGAGTATAGTGAGGCTAAAGCTAGAATAAGTATGGTGAACGTTAATCATACAAATTGGATCATTCCTGTTAAACCCAACTAAAACAGTCAAGAGGACAGGGAAAAAAAAAACCACTCAAGGCATAAAATGTTGCTTCACAAACATCATTCTCTATAAGCCTGGATGCTGAAACTGCCTGCTACAACCTGAAACCTGTTTTATCTAATAGCTGCTGAGATAATCTGCTGAGACTCTAAGACTGGTTTTATCCACTACCATCACTTACCAATCAGAGTCTGCCAGTTCTCAAAGCTTTACTAGTGCCAATGAACTTTCTTATAAGCCATACATTTCTCTTTTTAATATAACCTCTAACTTTTTTTCTTCTTCTTCATAAAAACCAAAGATCACCAGGTCTGTGTATATGCCTCACATTGTAATTCTAGCTTCCTGAATAAAACACCTTAACTTAAGAGGTGTGTCTTTGTACTTTATATGACTTCAACAGCACACAGGCATCAGTCTCTCTTCCAGGAAAAGAAGATGTTTGGTGATGTTTGTGGTTTGGACAATGTTCTTTCCATTATCTAGATTCAGTCCGATTTATGGAGTAGTCTGACTTTTGTACTGATCTATCACATTCACTGAGTGGCCTTGTTTGATTCTAACATTGTGCAAACTGTGTATATTCAATAAAAGAGTACAAAGACCTAGCTGTGCACTCCAAGCCATCTCCTCACAACACGAACACCTCACAAATAATGCCAGGCCGGTTGCTGATGGTGAAGGGCTGTTTGTTTGTTTTCTTATCAAGTATGAGGCATTAAAAATATTCCAAATGACTCATATTGTGTCATGCCTACTAAAATATTATAATATATGTGATTGAAAACCACACAAGACATCTGATCATGTATTACTCTTTTGCACATATGAGGTACAGTAGTAGATAAACTAGAAGACACAACCTATATTAACCTCCAAATATTAAGATATGACTCCGAACAAAAAATGAAATTCTGAAACAAATATTGCACAATCTTAAAACATGCACAGCTAGTTTGCACATTTTTTGCATAAATGAAGAATACTTAAACAAACAAACAAAAAAACCTTAATGGAAAAACCAAGAATTCTATGTTTGAACCCAGATACTTCCTTTTATTTTATGTAGTTATTTGCCTGCTTGTGCTTCGATAAATACTACCCTCCGCCACTTAAAAGAGCATTGTGAATTTTACTTTTTGTGGAAGTTTGTAGTCACAATTCTTGGATTTATATTTTGTTGTTAAATGTGTCCTGGCTTAAGAAGCTACATAGGGATGCTGTAGTTTGTGGTGAAAGTTAAACAAAAAATGATTTATTATGTGAACAAAAAAAATTATGCTGACATATCAGCAGTCAAAATATTTTTGTTGAAATTCAAACATAAATGTTACATTAAAATTTGTGAATATAGCCGGGCTCGGTGGCTCAGCCTGTAATCCTGCACTTTGGGAGGCTGAGGTGAGTGGATTGCCTGGGCCCGCGGGTTCAAGACCTACCTGGGCAACTTGGTGAGACCTCATCTCTACAATAAATCAAAAAATTAGCCAAGCGTGGTAGCGCACGCCTGTAGTTCCAGCTACTTGAAAAGCTGAGGTGGAAGGATTGCCGGAGCCCAGCAGGTCGAGGCTGCGGTGGCCAGGAGTGGCCATTGCACTCCAGTCTGGGTGACAGAGTGAGACTCCAACTCAAAAAAAAAAAACATTTGTGAATATATATCTAACATCATTTGAATCACTATATTTAAAGTCATATCCTTAAACACACTTAAATAAAAGAACTAAATCTTGCATCACACTTCCCCCAATCAGAAAATCACAGGGTTTGAAATTAGCAGTAAAATTAATAAAAACATTCACTTGATACATTAAAAAATGTATTTGTAGGACACATCTCCAAAATTATCCACCATGACCAAGTAGGCTTCAACCCCAGGATGCAGGGTTGGTTCAATATCTGCAAGATCATAACATAATTAAATACATCATCAGATGTTAAAACAAGAACCACTTGATTACATCATTAGATGCAGAAAAAGTTTTTGATAAAATCCAGCATCCCTTCTCAATAAAAAACCCAAAACACCTAGGCACAGAAGGAACATACATCAAAATAGTAAGTGCCATCTATGATAAACCCACATCCAACATATTGCTCAATGGACAGAAACTGGAAGCATTTCCCTGAAAACCTAAACAAGACAAGGTAGCCATTGTCATTCCTCCTGTCAATGTAATTTTGGAAGGCCTAGCTAGAGCAAATGGACAAGAGAAGGAAATCAGAGGTATCCAAATAGGAGAAGAGGAAGTTAAGTTATCCCTATTTGCTGATGATATCACCCTATGACTTGAGAATCCAAGAGACTGTCAGAAACCTCCTTGCACTGATAAAGGACTTTGCCAGAGTCTCAGGGTACAAAATAAATGTGCAGAAGACAATCACATTTTTATACACCAACAACAAACAGGCAGAGAACCAAATAAAAAGCACAATCCCATTCACAATAGCCACACACACACAAAAAAGAGAAATATCTCGGCATCTTCCTAAAAAGAGAAGTGAAAGACCTTTACAATGAAAACTACAAACTACTGCTCAAAGAAATCCAAGAAGACACAAACAAAGGAAAACTACTCCATGCTCATGGATAGGAAGAATCAGCATTGTTAAGACGCCCATCCTACCAGATGCAATCTACAGATTCAATACAATACTCATTAAGTTGCCAACAGCATTGTTCTCAGACCTGGAAATGACAATACAGAAATCCATATGGAAACATAAAAGACTATGAATAGCCAAAACAATCCTCAACAATAGAAACAAAGCAAGAGGTATCACTCTTCCAGACTTCAAACTTTATTATAAGGCTACAATAATCAAAACGGTCTGGTAGTGGTCCAAGAACAACCAGTGGACCAATGGAACAAGATAGAGATTCCAGAAGCATAACCTCAATTTCTCAACCAACTTGTCTTTGACAAAGTCCCCAACTACAACCACTGGGAAGAGGAGAACCTATTCAGTAAATGCGGGGGGGGAGGGGGGGAACTGGCTGACCACATGCAGAAGATTGAAACAGGACCACTACCTATCAAAATACACAAAAATCAACTCTAAATGGATCAAAGACCTAAACATAAAACCTCAACTATAGATGCCCAAGCCATAAGAGATAAGTTAGACAAATGGGACCTCATCAAACTGAAAAGCTTCTGCAATGCAAAAGAAACCATCAAGAGAGAGGTGAGACAGCCCACAGAATGGGAAAAAATATTTGCCAACTGTGTATCTGACAAAGGCCTAACATCCAGAATCTGCAAGGAATTCAACATGCTGAAAGGAAAAAAAACAAGCAGCCCTATTAAAAAGTGGGCAAAAGATACGAATAGACACTTCTCAAAAGAAGACATATGAGCAGCCAACAAATACATGAAAAAATGCCCACTTCACTAATCATCAAAGAAATGCAAATCAAAACCACACTGAGATACTACCTAACACCAGTCAGGATGACCATCATTAATAACTCAAAAAACAACTGATGCTGGCAAGGATGTGGAGAAAAGGGAATGCTTCTTCACAGTTGGTGGGAGTGTAAACTAATACAACCTCTGTGGAAAATAGTATGGCAATTTCTAAAAGAACAGGCATTGACCTTCCATATGACCCAGCAATAGCCATTCTGGGAATATACCTGGAGGAACTCAGATCATTCTACGAAAAAGATATCTGCACATGCATGTTTATTACAGAGCTATTCACATTAGCAAAAACATGGAACCAACCATGCTGCCCATCAAAACTGAACTGGATTTTTAAAATGTGGTGCATATACTTAAAGGATTATTACACAGCCATAAAAAGGAAAAACATATGGATTTTTCAGAAACTGGGATGGATTTAGAATCTATAATTCTCAGTGATTTATCACAGAAACAAAGAACAGAGTACAACATGTTCTCACTCGTAAACGAACCTGAACATTTACCATAATACTATAAGAAAGGGATTGGCAGTAGCAGGATACTATTGGGGTAGGGATGGGGACACCACATCAATAAGGGTACCTGATCTCAAACAAGGCAAAGTACTTACCAAAGGGAGGTCCAAACTTTACCTGTGCAATGTCCACTTGTATAACTAATCCTGACTTATACCACACATATTTAACATAAAATATGTATTTAAAAAGTATTTGTAATGTTTACATTACCACTTGCTTGTGATGCTTAGTCACACACACACATTCACATACAGAGACATAACTTCTTTCAAGTTCTCATTGGGCTAAACACACACATTCTGAAACGGCTGGGGCCATTGTCTCAGAACATAGTAGATAACTGTCAGGCCACTGGGATTTAGTGGCATCTGGGTTGATTCCTGAATATATTGCCCTGCATGTTGAAAATATTTGAATGTGTAGGACTTAAATTCTAAGTAAATTTATACGTTATTATTTTATTTCTTATACAAATACACATGGAAGAGAGAAAATAATATTACAGTCCCATGTTTCCAGCCTTATATCATCTACCTACAAATATCGTCTTCTCCCATGGATAAGTTATTTAGAACAAGTCCTAACATTTTTTTCTACTACAAAGTTGGTGGATTTTGAGGTTGAATTACATGTTTCCCCTGAGCTCATGTGAGAATTCATCTTAACGTTCTACATTTTCCCCCACTGTCTGTGACCGTTGGCCTCAATGGCCTAGTTTCAACTTCTAGTTCTGCAAAGACTGGAGACTAGTTCTTAGTCTCAGCTGGTGGAATCAACAACCTCACCTATCACAGTCGTTACAAATACTCCTTGGGTCTCCAGATTAAGTATCTGGATCTTTATCAGACACTAAGAATGAGTATCAGCCTAGAAGTTTTACTTTTGTATGCCTGTTAACCAAAATCCAAGGAATATTTGTTCTCAGATACACTTAAATTTCTTTTGCTGAATTTGTCTTCACACTAGTCACACTTCTATTTAGTTGTGGTTTTTTTTTTGAGTTGGAGTCTCACTCTGTCCGGCCACTGCAGCCTCGACCTGCTGGGCTCCGGCGATCCTTCCGCCTCAGTTTTCCAAGTAGCTAGAACTACAGGTGCGCGCTACCATGGCCGGCTCATTTTGACTTATTGTAGAGATGAGGTCTCGCCAAGTTGCCCAGGAGGGTCTCGAACCTGCGGGCTCAGGCAATCCACTCATCAGCCTCCCAAAGGCGCAGGATTACAGGTTGAGCCACCGATCTCGGCTTAGTTGCTTTTTTTATTTAAACTTTATCCTATCAAAATTACTGTTTGCAATGTTTTTCCCTCAAAAAAATTAAAATTTCTTTCGACCGGTACTAAATTATTGATGATCAAAGGATTTCAGGGTAATTTTTAGTTGTCTTTTAAATTAAGTTTGTCAAACGATTTAAAAATAGTATCTGCTTAACAATGTAACATAAATGTTATTCTAAAGTTTTAACTTAAATGTTACATTGATAAATAATTTCAGCAATATAAAGATGTTGAAAATTTTAAATGTGGGATTCAAATTACAATTTAAGAGATTTTCATATACTAAAATAAGAAAGATTTTTTAATTTTCTTTTCTTTTAATCATAGGTTTAAAATTCTAACTATTTAGGTGACAGTATGAGTTTAAAACTCATTCTCAGCAGTTGAAGATTTAGTTTGATTTTAGTTTTTCAATAATAGCTAATTTAAATAAGTTATTCTGTTTTATAAACACTAAAGCAAATTGATTCTAACATAATGGTCAGTTGCACACGTTTAAATGTTATATAAGATCTTGGATACAAGAGAGCATTATTTCAGTAATAAAATGACTTTGTTGAAAAATGAGTATAACAGACATTATATATAATCTAGATATGTCCAACTTTAATAAAACCTTTTTCAACCAACAATACCAAAATTATTTTTATTTTATTATTAGATTTTTAAATAAAATAATAAGTGAAATTGTAGTATGTCATACTGATTAGGTAACTAAGAAAATGCTGACTAAAATTTAAATGAGCTGTAATTTTATTAAAAAATCTATTTTATCTTCTCTATTTTTATAACTTAGTCGACCAAAATAGCTGTGTATGTGTGTGTGTGTGTGTGTGTGTGTGTGTGTGTGTGTGTGTGTGTGTAAAACAAACTGAGAAAATGATTCTTCCTCGTGGTATGTCAATTTTCTGCTGTTAGCCCGTTTGAGAAAGAGCTGAAAAAATTTACTGAGGACCCGTTATAATAAACTAAGATAAAATTCGGGAACTGAACTCGGAATCCCAAACATGGAGACCTAGAAATCAACAGAAGAAAGAGCTGTGGTAAAATTTAATGCTCTCACAGTTATTCTAGCAAAGAAGGGTGTCAAGAACGAAATGAGAGCTAGTAAATTAGTGGAGACAATAAACAATAAAATATTTGCAGAAAGGGAGGTTGACCTGTTAACACTCCATAGATTAGGTCAACCTTCTATTAGACACCATTAATAAAGAAGAAATACATTCTCTTGGTGTAGAGAATGCACTATTTTAGAGAAAACAACTTTGTTCTCACTTTTATCATTTATTTTTCCATGATTTTTTCCAGAATTAGTGAAAGGAGACATAGCGCTCCCTGTTTTAGAGTTGTGTAGGTTTTCCAGTAACACAATGGTATTTAATTTTATATTGTTCATCCTAATTTTAACTTTGATTTCTTTTGAAATTATTAAACTACATTCCAGCCACAGTTGAATCCTATAGGTGTGTAAGCAATGTATTCTTCCATAACTTAGGTATATAGAAAAATGTGTATTTTTTAAAACAAATAGTAGTGAATTCTTGTTCTTTGAAGAGCTATAACTCTTTTTTTTAAAAAAACTTTATTGAGATTATACAACATGCAGGAGCTGGTTTATGGGAAAATGATGAGGGAGAGATAGTACATGTATATGAAATTCACCCATTTTCCATGTACAACTTAATGATTATTTTTTAGTCAAATTTGCAAATTTGTGCAGCCATCACTACAATCCAATTTTAGAACATTTTCATCATCCCCAAGATTCCTTGTGCCCAATTGTATTCACTCCATTTTTCCACTCTAGCCTCAGACAACCCCTAATCTACATTTGTATCTCTATAGATTTGTATTTTCTGGACAATTCATGTAATTAGAATCATGCGATTTATGATCTTTTGTATCTGGCTTCTTTCATTTAGCACAACGTTTTCAGGATTCATTCCTGCTGTTCCTTTTTATTAGTGAAAAGCATTACATTGTATAGATATATCACATTTTGTGTATTCATTTACCAATAGTTAGGCATGTGAGTTGTTTCTATTGTTTGAATATTATCAATAATACTGCCTTGAACATGCACATGCGAAGCTTTGTATTGATATATATATTTCTTTTTGGTAGATATCTAGCAGTAGAATTTCTGGGTCATAACATAAATGTATGTATCACTTTGTAAAGAAACTGTCAAATTGTTGTCCAAACTGGGTGTATCATATGTTTCTTTTCTTTGTAGGAAAAAAGTCTTCTTCTGTTGCCCAGGCAGGAGTGCAGTGGTGCAATCAAGAGCTGTAACTCTCTTTGAAAAAAGGGATTATAATAAACTTCTAAATTTGCCTTGTGGTAATTCTGCAACTGTCTTTGCTGTAGATACTGAATTTTAAATATCAAATTTCTGTCATTCAAGTATTTAAAGTAAGCATCATCAGATAGCTGGTGAAAGAAAGTAGCAAAATTGATTTTACTAAGCACCAATATATGGCAAACAGCATGTTAAACCTATTTCATTTACAGTATTAGTATATCCTAAAAGAAACGTGCTATATTTCATAGAGGTTGTTGAAGCTCACAGAGAATATTAGAAAATAATGCAGTTACAAAATGATGCAACTGGAATTGCAACCCAAGTTTGAAAGACTCCACAGTAAATGATATCTCCATGATTCAGTCTCATGTTGACGTGGTGTAAACAAATCTTTATCCATCCACTGGACAGTTATTACCCATACATGTACAAGAACTCTATTGAGCTCTAGAGCTTATAAGAAGTAAACAAGGAAAGCAAAATACTCAACACAAACACACACAAATGTTTTATCCATTCAACAAAAGTTTAGTAACTGTCCAATTCATAGTTAGCTATGAGAGTTTGGATTCTGAAGATCTTTACTTTTTTTTTGAGTTGGAGTCTCACTCTGTCACCCAGACTGGAGTGTAGTGGCCGCTCCCGGCCACTGCAGCCTCGACCTGCTGGGCTCCGGAGATCCTTCTGCCTCAGCCTTCCAAGTAGCTGGAATTACAGGCGTGCGCTACCATGCCCGGCTAATTTTTTGATTTATTGTAGAGATGAGGTCTCGCCAAGTCGCCCAGGCGGGTCTCGAAACCGCGGGTTCAGGCAATCCACTCACCTCAGCCTCCCAAAGCACTGGGATTACAGGCTGAGCCACCGAGCCCGGCTGAAGATCTTTACTTTAGATCAGGACCAGTCCCTTAATCTTGAATTGATATTTATTCAATCTCAGATCTGCTGAAACAAACAGTGAGGAGCTCATGATAATAAGAGAATTTCCAAGCAGCTGTTTTATGGTGAGCAGAAGAAGTCAAATAAATTTATACTGATTGGAGACATGAAGCGATGAAGCATTGTTGCTGACTGCTAGAAACTGACAACAATCAATCAATGTGACATGTAGCAATTAGAAACAAGGTAGCTGTAATAGAATAAATGTGTCAACCAGCTTATAAGTGAAGGGGCAGTCACAAATAGAAATGACCTAAAATGCTGGATCTATTCATTAATCAAAGGGCAGATTTCATAGCTGTACTTTGTAATAAGCCTTCAAAATAATGTCTTTTTATTGGTGAAGTATCATCTAAGTAAAACTATATGGTTATAAATAAAGGCATACACAATTAGCATGTAAGGCTGTGTTTTACAAGCAATATTCTACGGGTTTAACCTTCATTCTTTGCAAACAACATCACAGGCAACGGTGTTATAGTGTGAAAAATTCCAAACCGTTTTATGTAGCTTTTATGTAACATGGAAAATTGAGTCTCTTGAGAATGCAGAATGTTTCATATAAGACAGTGCACTTTCAATCATAGTAGCATAAAAATTAGGAATTGTTCATGATGATGCATTGAAACAAGAAACGTGTTTTTCATTGTGTTAGTTTTATTCTTTAGATTATTAGAATGTTGTAAAGGGAGATAGATAATTTTAGTAGCAAAAGCAACAATAGTCTTGTTTAGTGCTTTTTCTTTCTTTTTTTTTAAGATTCCTTTATTAAGTCATCATTAAAAGCGAATGGAAATGTTTTTAGACTAGGCTTTCATGCTATAGATGTTGCAACATATGACACCCTTTCAGAAAGTTAAGTCCAACAGATTGTGGGGGCGGGGAGGGGCACACTCATAAATGGTCATTTCAATTTAGTACTTAATTTTCGTCCAGAAGTGAGTTTCCATATGTAAGTAACATTTATCTCCATGTTAACATTCACAATATAAATCAGGGTTTTAAAGAACACATGCTTTTATGCCCTGAGGTAAGGGAAGCAGGTCATTTTGGGGGGTATTGTGGATTGGATTAGATGATCTTTTTATTTCTTAGGCCTCACATGGCAGCCAATCCTAGACAAATCCATCCTTTTTGGTTTTTCTTTCTTTGAATTGGAATCACACTCTGTCATCCAACCTGGAGTGCAATGGCACAATTACTGCTCACCACAGCCTTGTCCTCCTGGGCTCAGGTTATCCTTTTGCCTCATCTCCCTGAATAGCGGGGACTACAGGCATAAGCCTCCATGCCTCGTTAATTTTTTCATTAAAAAAAAAAAATAGGGATGAGTTCTTACTATGTTTCCTAGGTTGGCCTTGAACTCCTGGGCTCAAACAATCCTCCCACCTGAGCTTCCCACCTCAGCTGGGATTACAGGTGTGAGTCACTATGCCTGGCCAAAATCCATCTTTAGACCACAGAGGTAATCTGTTGTTAGTGTTATTTGTGGAATGTTATTCAGACCTTGGAGGTCAAAGGGTCCTACGTTTCAGTTCAGAATAAATATATCTAGAGATCTAATGTACTGCATGAGGACTATGGTTAAACATATTGGATGGTAGACTAGAAATTTACTAACATAATAGGTCTTATGTACTTTTGTCACACACACAAAAAGTAACTAGATGAGAAGAAGGATATGCTAGTTTGTTTGAGTTTAGTAACCATTGCAGTAAGTAGATGTGTATCAAAACCTAAGGTTGTATACCTCACAAACAGTAAATGAAAAAATAATTTTTAAGACTGAAGTCCAAGGTGACATTTAAATATTCATATGATAAATAATCAGCTTCATATGATAGTTCTCATCGACCGTTTATACAGTTCTATGTTATTCATCTTTATGCATGTAAACATTGAAAACAGGACAGTTGTGAGACCCACTGTGATGGTTTTCACTATGCTGGCTTTCCCTCTTTTATTACTGTAATGTATCATAATAAAGGGTTCAGTTAATGTGAGTCACATGTCACTTAATTAGTTGTCTCATGTCTGAGCAGATAAATGTAGGAATGTTTCATCAAATTGAATATTTTCAAACCCTGATCTATGTTGTTTATATACAATTTAGTGGAGACACATTATGTATATGCTTTTATTTATTTGTAATGATTAACTTGCTGATTCAATATGTAGATGTTTTGCCTAGTTTGATTATGCAGAGCATAGTTTTGGAGAATGGAATGCACTTGCAAGGTGACTGGGATGGCATTAGAGGGTGATATGTGACTATTGATTGTTACATGCATTCTTAGGAAAAGGCAAAAAAGATTAAACTAGGACAGGACCCAGATTTTTGAAATCTATCTAAGGCTCATTCTACTTGACCATATAACTATTTGTTCTATTATAAATATTTGAAATACTTTTTTGTAGTAAAACAAGCATGCATACATTTGAGATTAGGATGTGTACATTTTATTCTTGAAGAAGAGGATTAGAATGGAGTTATTAACTTTATTCTTCATGGAAGCAGGAAATGAACTAATGGAAAATCACATTGTATCCTCAGTGCAAAGTAACCCTTAGAATTATATAATTTTTCAAATATTTAGAGATAATAAAAGCACTACAACTATGGATAGTCTAAGACAAGCAACCCCAAAAGAACCAGAACCTACATGATGGGCAGAGGAAGCAAACTACTTATAAAACTTTTTTGAGCTTTGTCTGGTTGAAAACAGAGACTTGGTCAGAGATTGATGAAAGCATTTATTCCCAGTAATAATGCTATCACAATTGAAAGTCCAAACTTAGATAAAAAATAAAATAAACGTTCATGCTTTCTTCCATCACTTTAATGGGTGATACTTTTCCAAGAAAAAGAAAATAGATTTCTCTCTCTGTTTCTCTCTCTCGCTCTCTCACCGTGTGTGTGTGTATGTGTGTGTGTGTGTGTATGCAGATATTACACATATATATTTCCCCACTTGGCACACATATTATTAAAAAAATTAGAAAAATGTTTAACCAATCAAATAAAGGACAGTGACGCCAAATATTACTTAATCTATGTAGTCTACTTATTGTTAAAGTTAAATGGCTGGTAAATTTGGAGGTGGTTAATTGACATGTTTCAGGCAATTATTGTTTTGTTGTTAATTTTTTTCAAATTATCTAATCAATGTTCAGATTTTAACTGAAAGCAATTAAATCTTATCCATTTATGTTGTCTTTCTCTTCCTAAATTCACTGCACAAATGCTTAATATTCATTTTTATTTTTCTCTTCATTTCCATAGATTAATGAATACCAGTCAGTAGGGTAATGAAGAAGTTGAGAGTCTTTCCTTTAAATCACAGAAAGGTTATGTCAACAGGTCGTCAGATGGGAAATGAAGGCACATTGGATAATATTGAGTACTGTATTGCTACTCAGTTCTGATAGATACATCAGTAAATATCTCATAAATGCAAATGGCATTTCAGAACAAAAGACTTCTTTCCTTGAAAACATAACTGTCTAGCTTATCTGTCTTTCTTCACACTGACAATTGCCTTTGTAAAAGCAAGAGGTCTGCAACATCTATTGAAAGGCACATTTCATGTTTATGCAAAAGAAAAAAAGTGAATTTATAATAAATGAATATGGTGATGTAAATGAGTGGAAAACACCTATATGCCACACAAAGTTCTCACAAACATCAAGTGAACCAAGTTGTCCCACATTTTTCAAAGATTAGTAGTTTTGCTTCAGTAGCAACAACTGGTCATTGATTTGGGAAACACCAAATATTTTTTAAAAAACAAACACCACAACACTTAACATGATGAATGCCTGTAGTTCTAACTACTTGGAAGGCTGAGACGGAAGGATTGCCTGAGCCCCGCAGGTTGAGGTTGTGGTGGCCATGAGCATGACACTGCACTCCAGCCCGGGCAGCAGAGTGAGACTCCAACTCAAAAACAAAAACAAAAAAACCCCACAATATGTACTTCTAACGATCTTTCAAAAATAATCTCCTTTGGTCAGTCATTTGGACAGGTGAATATACAAGAAGCAAGGATGTTATCCAGCATAGGTTAATAAAAGAGAGAGGGTCACATAGTATTCCAGGAAAACATAGTCTAAGTTTCTTAAAACCCATATGAGTATTTGTGTGGGATATTCATAAAAAATATAAATTACTTGGCAATTACCAGAACTGACAAACTTACAGGGTGCTTTACGATTTGTAGGTAAGAATAGCCCAACCAAAGAAATCTTTACTGGTCATGTATTATTTATAAGACATTGTTCTATGCACTGTTCAAAGAAAAAAAATGATAGTATTGCATGTTCCCTTTTGCCAAGAAAACACAATCTAATGGAAGACATGGGACATGTACACAACTAAAAACACCGCATGGCATGGGATCAATTCTAAGTACTAACAGAGTACTTCGAAAAGGAAGGGATTTACAGTGTCTCTATTATGAACACTCAAACAATACCTCTTATTGCATCAGTAAGAATGCCTTCAGCAGGAAGTTTTAGGGAAGGCCGAGAAAACTTACTAATGAAAAGTCAGTAACATAATAGAGTGGGCAAGTTAACATAAAACTTTTGCAATAGCTTTCAACATATTTCTTGCTAGTTGGTTCTACTTCTATTATCCCAATCCTTGTAGGGCCTTGGGTAAGGGGCCTTGTCTAGTCTAGTTCATGGCTCTCTCTTTATCAACCTGAGATGATTTTGTGGCACCATTCACTGAGCTCTTTTCGTGGGAATCAAGGCGTCTTTTATGGTAAAGATCCTTGTACCTCAGAAACTTCACACATCAACAAACGAAATGCATGAAGTCTTTTTCCCTTAAAAGATAGATTGTGATTTCAGAGTTTGTATAAATTCTACTGTAATATTTTGCTATTATATAACAATTCTATTATATTGTTGTTATACATATTATTGATAAGATATGCATCTTAAAATATCTTATCGATAATAAACATATACTAAATATTGCTATATATGCGTGTATGTATGTGTATATATATATGTGTGCAAGACATTGGGAATATAATATTACTATGTGAACTGAAAACAAATTACACTTTTCTCATTCAAAGTTATAGGAGTTATAAGTGAATCTTATAACATTGACTGACATTCCATAACCATATGATCCCAGAAAATACTAAACCTTTATTTATTTCAGATTTAAGAAATAACTACTTATAAATCTCCCCAAATAAAAGGCAATAACCACTGATTTTTTAAATCAAAGATAGTTGTTTATTAAATAAAAGTAAACTGAAATAGAAAATACGTTAAATAAAAATGTTAAGAGAATCTTTATAGATGCTTAACTTACACTAAATTCTTTGACTTAGGGACTTTGTAATATATTTCCAGGATATTTACTTTTATTGTACATCCTTCCATATAATCCTATTATGCATACTCTTCCTGAAATACTAGAAATTGAGGGAAGAGTCAGCAGGAAGCCGATTAGGCAGACAGGGTGAGTCTCTGGTAGGACTCCATTTTACCTGAAGAAACAGCTGCAACCCTGCAGGCTCTGGACAAAAGCCACACCCATTCCCTTTTTTGTTCCCTTTCTCTTTTTTGTGCACTTTTTCCTTGGCCCTTTTCAATCCTCTCTCTTTACATTGGCCCTTTACATTATCTTGCCACTTTTTAGTCCTTACTACTGACCAATTAGGTTAGTGTAGTCTCAGTTCCCGCTCCAACCAGTCAGCACACCCCAGTACTATATAAGTTCCCTATATAAGCCCCCACCAGCATCAGCAGTTCTCTCTCTCAACATCCCTCTTGGGGGCTTGGCACCCCACTTGGGGCAACCCACATGGGCCTCCTCTCTGGCCTTCATCTCGCAGTGAGAGCTGCTCACACTTGCTTCCTGAAAACACTTCAACTTGCTCCCCCTTCTGGTATCCTTGATCTTTATTTTTTTATTTTTATTATAAGGATGTGGGGTACAATTCAGGGTTAGGTATACACACAGCGATTATGCAGGTACCCTTGTTGATGAGTGTCGGTGACCAGCACTGACCAAGGGTGGATTAGGACCCGCACCAGAGAATCTGGACAGTGAGAAGAGACTACTCGGAGGCAGTTCTTCTGGGAACAGTCTGATCAGGACTGAAGCCAAATTTTATTCGGACTCCTTCCAACTTATATACCATTTTCTATACCCTCCAGCAGTGTGATAATCACTCACTGGGGGTGTACAAGTTCCGTGCTTTACAAACTATGCATCACAAGACCACCACGAGATCTGCGATTTCCAAGCAAACAATTCGAATTCCATGATGCCTGCCGTGCTTACATTAAGGTCACAGGTGCACAATTTCAATACAAATTGTTCAAAGTGTTTTCCATAATGTTCAATGAATCATTCATATTATACTCTTTGTTCTATACCCTGATTAATACAAAAAACTTTTCTAAGTTAACTCTAGGTTCAATCCAAGTTCACTGACTCCCAATATTTTTAACAATTAATATTATCAACTTAACACTATACTATAATCTATAAGTTTACTTAAATGACTTAGCTGTTAGTTATACTATTATCCTATTACAATTTAACGTAATGCCTTATAACTCGGTTAAAACTTATTCTTAAACTACCAAACTTTACTATAATTCATATGAGTTTCATATGTCTAAACTTTAATTTTTATATGATCTAGTTATTGAACTTTAATACTATGCTATATCCTATTAAGCTAATACCTTATCGTTAATTCTTTTATAAATCGTATAGTAACTATTACACTTGAATAATGTAGCAAAAGGAAACAAAACAGCAAGCATAGATTTACGCAGCTATGAGTGTATATGTATATATTTTATCCTAACAAGTCTACTCTAAAAATCAAATAGTAGCTGTCACACTCTTGAATAAGGAAATGCAGGGCTGCCAAGATGGCGGCCATGGGCTGAAGCAGACAGAGTTTCGGTAATTAACGAAACAAAAGAAAACGTTCTACCTGGCTAGGGGCAGGGCGACAAAACTATCATGGTAATTTAGTTTCTAATCTTAGCCCTAGGGGAAACAGCTTTCGGGAACAAGAGCTGACTACCCAGTCTACCAGGAAATAGAAGTTAAAAAATATCTAGAAAGAAGTAAAACTTAGAAAGACAGAGAGAAATAATTCTGCTATGCACTTTCCATCAGGTGTATTGAGATTTACTTATAAGTTTTACTGCCATGTATGCACACTGGTCACTAATCACACGCCAATATTATAGGTATAACTGATATCCTATGTCAGAGGCGATCTTCCAGATGGCCTTTACAGGCCTCAGCCATGTAGCTATAGATGTCGGCTCCCAACAAGCCAGTTAGCTAGCTCACATAGCTAGCTGACTTAGCTAGTTGGCTAATAAGATAGCTAGCTGAATTAATGAGTTGGTTAATGAGTTAGATAACCGTTTTAACTAGTTTGTAAATGAGTTAAATAACTGACTTAACTAGTTGGTTAACGTGTTAGTTAGGTGACTTAACTTGTTGGCTGATGAGTTGGCCATCTAGCTCGCTGGTTTAACACGTTGGCTGACTACTCGGCCAACTTGTTAGCTGGCTTAACAAGTTGGCCGACTAATTGGCCAACTATTTAGCTTGGTTAAATAGTTGGCTGACGAGTTGGTCCCATAGTTAGTTCGGGTAAGTATTTGGCTGGGTAGTTTGCTCACCTAATTAGTCTGCCGACTAGTTGGCCGACTACTTAGCTGACCTAACTAGTCGGCGGTCTATTTAGCTG